>NW_028318271.1:7167500-7467500 GCF_062004578.1 Staurois parvus | reverse complement strand
ACTGGGAACAACAGCAACTCAGCCACGAAGTGGCAGGCCACATGAAATGAGAGAGCGGAGTCAGCACATGCTGAAGCGCACAATGCGCAGAAGTCGCCAACTGTCTGCAGAGTCAATAGCTAAAGAACACCAAACTCTTCAGATTAGCACAACAGTGTATAGAGAGCTTCATGGAATGGGTTTCTGTGGCCGAGCAGCTGCATCCAAGCCTTACATGACCAAGTGCAATGCAAACTGTCAGATGCAGTGGTGTAAAGCACGCCGCCACTGGACTCTAGAGCAGTGAAGACTTGTTCTCTGGAGTGATGAATCATGCTTCTCTGTCTGGCAATCCAATGGATGTGTCTGAGTTTGGTGGTTGCCAGGAGAACAGTTCTTGCCTGATTGCCTTGTGCCATGTTTAAAGTTTGGTGGGGGGGGGGGGTTATGGTGTGGGGTTGTTTTTCAGGGGTTGGGCTTGGCCCCTCAGTTCCAGTGAAAGGAACTCTTAAGGCATCAGTGTACCAAGACATTTTGGACTATTTCATGCTCCCAACTTTGTGGGAACAGTTTGGGGATGGCCATATCCTACTGGGCTTCAGGTTAAGATGAAAAGTGGTCACTTCAACAAACCAAGCATGGTTCTCTGGTGTTCCCGCCCTGAGAAGTGCCACGCAGCTATCCCCAGAGTGCATGTAGATAGTAAGTGGCTGCAAAGAGCAGCAGGGAATCAGATACACTGAGATTGAACAAAGGATGAAAAAAAAAGTGAAAACTAGTATTTAAAGCAGAGCTCCTCCCAAAAGGGGAAGTTCCACTTTAAGTACTGGTCACCTGATCCCTGTACCTAGTGATCGGAAATGGAAATTGTTGTCCTCCCCCTCCCTCCCCGTAGTCTTCTGGGACACATGATAGGTCCAAGAAGGCTATGGGACCATTCTTAAGGAGCACTGCTACTCGCGCATGCGCAGTGGGGCAGTGGGCACCCAGCTGTGAAGCAGAAAGCTGTCACAGCTGGGTGCCCACACTTAAGATGCTTGCGCCAGGGACAGTCCGTGAACCTGGCTGGCGGGAGTACACCGCTGGATCATGGGACAGGTGAGTGGCTGTTTTTTAAAAGTCAGCAACTAGTTTTTGTAGCTGCTTACTTTAACTTAAAGCGGAGCTCCAGTCAAAGCTAACATATGATACACAGTACACTCAATGTAATTCAGTTAGGGTTTACATCTACTTTAGGAAGAATGGGGATATCATTTTACATCTTCATATTTCCTTTTGGGGGACAAAGAAACACTGTACTACTATTCGGCATTGTTGTTCCTCCGAAATTGGCAAAGTTAGGTTTGGGTTGTTGTCCTTAGTGTGCCAGGACTGCTTTTTCATCTTCAGTTTGGATGTGTCACTGAACTTACTTTATGATAAATTTAGCTAGTTCAGTTGACTTCAATCAATTATCTACTACGTATGTTTTGCCTATAGCATGGCTTTAAATAACAAGTAATTAAGTTACAGAAGGCAGCTGTCTGACCTCCAAGGGAACATAATCCAAGACCTATCTGTCAGGCGGAACTTCCAATTCACGCAAGTAGTCTATGTATCTTTCCTGAGTTCCCTGCGACTATATACAGTGAAAATAAACATCTGATTTTATCAGAAGTTGTCTTAGTTCAGGAGCTTCTTGTTAACATGTAGGCTGCTGGAGTCACTGTGTGCCAGCTACAGACCACATACCGAAGCAAGGAGACATTGTTGAACATAAGGGATCCAAATATACAGTTGCAAGAAAAAGTATGTGAACCCCTTGGGATTACGTGGAGTTTTGCATGAATTGGGCATAAAATGTGTTCTGAACGTCATCTAAGTCACAACAATAGAAGAACACAGTCTGCTGAACATAATACTACACAAACATTAGATGTTGCCATGGTTTAATTGCACATAACATGTAAACATTTACAGTGCAGGGAGGAAAAAGTATGTGAACCTTTGGACTTAATAACTGGTTGAGCCTCCTTTGGCAGCAATAACCTCAACCAAACGTTTCCTGTAGTTGCAGATCAGACCTGCACAACGATCTGGAGTAATTTTGGACCACTCCTCTTCACAAAACTGTTTCAGTGTAGCAATATTCTTAGGATGTCTGGTGTGAATCGCTCTCTTAAGGTCATGCCACAGCATTTCAATCGGGTTGAGGTCAGGACTCTGACTGGGCCACTCCAGAAGGCGTATTCTGTGCTGTTGCAGCCATTGTTTTGTTGAATTACTTGTATGCTTTGGGTCATTGTCCTGTTGCATCACCCATCCTCTGCGGAGCTTCAGTTGGCGGACAGATGGTCGTAGGTTTTCCTGCAAAATGTCTTGATAAACTCTTGAATTCATTTTCCCATCAATGACAACAATCCGTCCAGGCCCTGAGGCAGCAAAGCAGCCCCAAACCATGATGCCCCCTCCGCCATGTTTTACAGTGGGGATGAGGTTTTGATGTTGGTGTGCTGTGCCTTTTTTTCTCCACACATAGTGTTGTGTGTTTTTCCCAAACAACTCAATCTTGGTTTCATCTGTCCACAGTATATTTTGCCAGTAGGGCTGTGGAACATCCAGGTGCTCTTTTGCAAACTTCAAACGTGCTGCAATATTCTTTTTGGACAGCAATGGCTTCCTCCGTGGTGTCCTCCCACGTACTCCATCCTTGTTTAATGTTTTCCTTATTGTAGATGTGTCAACAAAAATGTTAGCATGTGCCAGAGATTTCTGTAGGTCTTTATCTGACACTCTGGGATTCTTCTTTACCTCATGCAGCATTCTGCGCTGTGCTCTTGCAGTCATTTTTACAGGACGACCACGCCTAGGGAGAGTAGCAACAGTGCAAAACTTTCTCCATTTGTAGACAGTCTGTCTTACCATGGACACATGAACATCAAGGCTTTTGGAGATACTTTTGTAACCTTTTCCAGCTTCATGCAAGTCAACAATTCTTGATCGTAGGTCTTCTGAGAGCTCTTTTCTGCGAGGCATGGTTCACATCAGACAGTGCTTCTTGAAACCAGTAAACCCAAAACAGGTGTGTGTTTTTTAAGGGCAGGACAGCTGTCAGCAACACATCCAATATCATCACACTGATTGGAGTCAAGGTTGGCTCACTCCTGGCTCCAATTAGCTCTGGGAGAAGTCAATAAGCTAGGGCCTCACATACTTTTTCCTCCCTGCACTGCGAATGTTTGCATGTTATGTGCAATTAAACCATGGCAACATCTAATGTTTGTGTAGTATTATGTTCAGCAGACTGTGTTCTTCTATTGTTGTGACTTAGATGTTGTTCAGAGCACATTTTATGCCCAATTCATGCAAAACTCCACGTAATCTCAAGGGGTTCACATACTTTTTCTTGCAACTGTACCTGTTAATATATAATACCTGACAGGGGCAAATCATCAAAAGTGTATATTCATAAAAATTCACAGCATATTATCTTCTCTTCTCCATCTAATAGCAATAATGCTGTATTTTCCTTATTGAGGTATTTCATGAAAATACTGCATTATGGCCACTAGATCCACCCCTACATGCATTATGCCCAACCGATGAAAGCCTGTTGACTGGGCATAAAGCATATAGGAGTGGAGCAGAGTCAGTTGATGATCATCTTGGTGTTGGCAGTTGAGGTGGTGAGACATAGAGCTGCCTGTCTTTGATATGTGCTGTACAAAGCACTGTGTGTGCACTGACTTGCGAGTGTCATTTAAAAAAATTTAATAAATGTTTTCCATGATCAGTCCCTATTCTTCTTTCATGAATGAAATAACGCTTCTTATGTAAGTGGAGGATCCGTGGAACAGTGGAAGCCATCTGTGTTGGAGTGAATCTGGAGCCATGCTGTTTGCAGCCCATGAAGAGGGTGCAATCCCATGTAACCCTTGACTAGCCATCAGGGTCTAGTCTGGAGGTGTATGCATGAGTAGCTCTGGTGATCAACTATAGGTAATATTGGTGCATGGGACACATGGATAATTTGGTGGCACATATGGAGAATTTGGTGGAAGATTTTACTACTTTGGACTTTATGTTTTGGACTTTATTCTTACTGTATTTTATAGTGAAGGTTTGTAGGTTTCGCGGCATCTTTTGCTGAACCTTTTAAGGATTAGTTCACTCAAGAGTAGTATTTAACTATAGGTGAAACTTGCTGGGCTTAGTTAACCCTCGGCTTCTTATTTGTCTTGGACACTCCAAAAGCAAAATCTCCCTATCATAATTGCTGACTCTGTTCCTATTGGGAGTATTGAGTGTTCCCACTCACCTATCGGGTGTTTTACTCTCCAGTGATTATAAAAAAATTTAAATATTGTTTTTGGGTGAATTGACCGTTTTATCTTCATCTGTTACATCTGCCACTCACGTCCCTGTACAGTGTACCAGAAGTTTTTTTTAATATTGTAAATTTTTATTAAAGGCCGAGGCCTGTTTTACAGAACAGAAAACACAACACCTTAGACGTGAATGTTACAAAAGGAAAAACAATAATCAAAACAGAAAACATAAACATAAATGGACAGCATGGCAAAATGTAGAACGCAATAACACAAAATGATACAGACCTGCAAACAATTAGAGTACATTACATGTTAGTGGTTTGGTGAGCAAAGAGGCGTCTAGACTATACGGGGGGGGGGGGAGAGGGGGGGGGGAGGAGTGTTACCAAAGGGAGAATGATCCCATGGTTCCCAAATAGACCAAAAATGACCTGAGTAATCACCTGCTGGAGCTGTAAGATATTCCATTTCTTTTTGAGATTGCTCTCAATAGATGATTCAGTGTAGGGACGTCTACTGATTTCCAAAGTCTAGGTATCACCCATCTAGCTGCCATCAGGATATGCACTCCCAACTTTTTAGAGAGTTTAGAAATACCCCTAAAAGGAAGCCCCAGAAGATAATGTTGTGGATCTAAGGGGAGAGCAACATTTAGTACTTGTTCTAAAACTATATCCCAGTAACTCGTAATCTGTGGACAGAACCAAAAACATGTGCCATGGAACCTACATCACCCAGACACCTCCAGCACCGTTCAGACAGATTCGGATTAATCGCATGCAGTACTACAGGGGTCTTGCACCAATGCAAAAATATTTTATATAGTACCAGACATTTTTGATGTTGATGCTTTCCTTTCCTATGCACACCCACCTCTATCATCTAACCACCTAAACCCTTGGTGCCCAGTATCCAGCCCACTAGTGTATACGTGCCAACATTTTCAACCCAGTCCCTGGGACACTGTCACACCTACCCATAGCACACATTTAAAGCTGAACTCTAGGAATTCTGCAATTTTTCAAAATGTGCTGGCTTACTATAGGTTAAGTCCAACAAGATGAATGCCAGCTACTACTATACTACTGGTGCCATTGAGAGTAGAAACACTGCTTTCTCACACAACAGTAGCTTTACCCGCCCTCCCCTGCGCTGTCACTTTTGTCAATTTTAAATTAAAGAGATACAGTTGTGTTCAAAATAATAGCAGTGTGTTGAAAAAAGTGAATAAAGCTCAAAATCCTTCTAATAGTTTTTATTTCCATACACACAAATGCATTGGGAACACGACACATTCTATTCCAAATCAAAACATGAAGAAAAATATATCAAATTTGTGTTGTTCCTCTAAAAAAATTGAAGAAAAGTGAATATTAGACTGTTCAAAAAAATAGCAGTGTTTGTATTCTTCTTTACAAACTCAAACATTCACTATATAAACTGAAAAATGTTTGAAGATTTTGCTTTCCTTTGAATCACTTAATGAATATTTGGTTGTAGTCGCACTGTTTCTAAGAACTGCTGTACATCTGTGTTGCATGGAGTCACCCAACTTCTGGCCCCTGTGATCAGGTATTCCAGCCCAGGACGATTGGACGACATTCCACAGTTCTTCTCTATTTCTTGGTTTTGCCTCAGAAACTGCATTTTTGATGTCACCCCACAAGTTTTCTATTGGATTAAGATCCAGGGATTGGGCTGGCCACTCCATAACATCAATCTTGTTGGTCTGGAACCAAGATGTTGCACGTTTACTGGTGTGTTTGGGGTCGTTGTCTTGTTGGAACACCCATTTCAAGGGCATTTCCTCTTCAGCATAAGGCAGCATGACCTCTTCAAGTATTCTGATGTATTCAAACTGATCCATGATCCCTGGTATGCGATAAATAGGCCCAACACCGTAGTATGAGAAACATCCCCATATCATGATGCTTGCACCACCATGCTTCACTGTCTTCACAGTGTACTGTGGCTTGAATTCAGTGTTTGGGGGTCGTCTGACAAACTGTCTCCGGCCACTAGACCCAAAAAGAACAATCTTACTTTCATCAGTCCACAAAATGTTGCACCATTTCTCTTTAGGCCAGTCAATGTGCTCTTTGGCAAATTGTAACCTCCTCAGCACGTCTTTTTTCCAACAGTGGGACTTTGCGGGGGCTTCTTGCAGATAGCTTGGCTTCACATAGGCGTCTTCTAATTGTAACAGTACTCACAGGTAACTTTACACCTTCTTTCATCTTCCTGGAGCTGATTGTTGGCTGAGTCCTTGCCATTTTGGCTATTCTTCTATCCATTCGAATGGTAGTTTTTCGTTTTCTTCCACGTCTTTTAGGTTTTGGTTGCCATTTTAAAGCATTTGCGATCATATTAGCTGAGCAGCCTATCATTTTCTGCACTTCTTTATATGTTTTCCCCTCTCCAATCAACTTTTTAATCAAGGTACACTGTTCTTCTGAACAATGTCTGGAATGACCCATTTTCCTCAGAATTTCAGAGAGAAATGCACTGTAACCAGCATGTACAACATTTGCTGCCTTCCTTCTTTAAATAAGGGCAATAATTGCCACCTGTTTTTCAAAGAATGAATGACCTCACTAATAGAACTCCACCACTGCTATTAGTTTGAACATGCCCCTTTTAATTAGTGATTCAATTACACAGAATCAGCAGCATGCATGTCATGACTGTTGGGTCTGTTGGATTTCTATTACTCTACTACACCTGCTAGTAAATTATTTGCCATGTAGAAATATCATTTCTACCAAAAACAGTGATTGATCAGGTTACTGATGTCTGATTGCTATTATTTTGAACCCAACTGTATGTATATTCTACATTCACATCAGTCTCTAAACCTCAAGGGGTGTACAATCTAAGGTCCCTAACTTACATTCATACATACACATACTAGGGCCAATTTAGACAGGAGCCAATTAACCTACCAGCATGTCTTTGGAGTGTGGAAGGAAACTGGTGTACTCAGAGGAAACCCACACAGGCACACGGAGAACATGCAAACTCCAGGCAGGTGGTGCCGTGGTTGGAATTCAAACCAATGACCCTAGTACTACCCGGTATATGTGATAACCATTTGGCCACTGTGCTGCCCCGATCACATTTAATTTTTCTAGGCAATCCTACTCCTAATTATGTGGAACCTATCCACTTGCGGCTGCTACTACCTTAGTGAATCCCCTTTTTTAGTTCCTACGTATGCTCAGTAACTCAAAAAGGGTGATGCTGTGATCTTGTGATGAAGCCTCGAACACAATATTATCAGGACAGAATGCCTAGAATCTACTAAATGGCATGAAAAGTAAATGGCGGACCGCAATCAGGACTCAGTCTGGAGAGGCAGTCCTGTCCATACCGCCAAGGCCACACTAGTTAGCTACCTGTGTGTCCTCTCTTCCCCCTGCCTCTGCTGTCATCTTCACAACAGGACAGAGGGTGGGAGTAGTGATTGGTCCTGATGGAGGGCAGGAGCTGCCCCACTTTTCAAGTTAACAAGTGTCCAATTGGTCTCTATGACACGTGATCTCTAGTCCTGATCTCTGCTATGAAAAGATTGGAAGGGGAGGGGGAAGAATGTCAAAGGTAGATGGGCTGTATTGTTGAGGGGGCTATGTAAAGAGTAGAATGCTATGAAAAGGGGACACAGATGTAATGGGGTGCTGCAATGTAATGGGGACCAGAAAAAACAGACAAAATCCCTGGTCTCCTCCATGGGCCATAATCACTGGGTAGAAGGCTATTCCCTAGTTCCCTCCAAAAGCCCCTGCCCCGATTGGATCTGTCACACCATGGATGTCCCCAAAACATAGCCAAAAATGCAGGTGACTATGCAGTCATCCACCTCTTTTCTTGACCTTAACAGAGAACACCTATTCAGTTCTGCTTTAATATACCATTACCCTTACATTCTTGAAGAATGGAAAGGTTCACTAATCTTTCCAGCCAATCCAAGGGCTGTAAAGTATACACTGCTTAGTTTGGCTTTCACTGGAGTAGAATGAGTATGATCATTTTGGAGGAATAAAAAATCAAGGCGCCTCAAATAGACATATTGAGAGCCAGTGGTGCACACTATCAGCAAAGGGCCCATCCAAGAACATTTTTGGGTCCCCCATTCAAGTAGAGGAAATGATTAGGACATCATAAGGAATGCCTCTCACCTAGAAGTGAACAAATGTAGTGATAGCACCCATCCCACCAACGTGTTGTGTAAATGGGCCTGATAATTCTCAGACTCTTGTAGACCCTTGTGCATTTGCAGTTTGAACAAAGGGTGCACACACCTCAGCTACCAAGTAATATTACCTAATAATATGTAATATGCAAGTTTTAATTTTCTTAGCAGAACAGCAATTATTTCTCACAGAGGATGCCCCTACCTCGAGCCCACTTTCCTGCTTCACCTTTTTCCCAAGGCATAACTTGCCAGTTTATTGATACCAAGGGTCATTCCTTGTGTCCCCTAACATGTAATGATATGAGGTCAACTTTCTGTACTGCACTGTGCTAAACCTGGGACCTGGGCTGGCACACTGGCCCACCCCCAGGGGGTGTGGTCATGACAGTCTTGGTTTACAGGAAGTGGGTTGAATGATGCTGGTTGTCATTAAACAATGAAGAGGAGCTCTGTTTAAAGCTTCAAAAACTGTTCTTGTAGTACATATAAAAAGTATGCCAAGTAAATTCAGGTGATTAATTTCAAACATATGACTTGAGTAAGAAAGGAGACTAGCCTAAAAGAAGTAAAAGAAGCAGAAAAAATATTATGGCCTTTTCCGTTCCCCTCCTGATTCTTTGTTGTGGTTCATCCTGTAGGGAGTCTCTGAAGTTCGCAGCACTTTGGCATTTGCACGTTACAGCTTCAAAGCAAATATGTTAATTTGTTTTCCTTATGGCTTGTTCTTTAAATGCCAACCAATTCACTGTGATTTATAAGGTTGGCTTTCATTGTCTTGGCCTGCGATTACCCTTATAAATAGACAAGAGGCTGCAAAACACAAGAGGTGGCTATGGCATACTGCGTTTAATATGCAGGAAATGTAAACATCTGCTTGGATCACACAATACAGCAGGTAGCCGGCATGTTGTAAATCTGAGTGATGATGTCTCATATGGAAGAGTATGTCAGAGAGTTTTGATGGTTTCTACAGTCTGTCTGACTGCTGGTCTCATCACACGTCTACAAGTGAAGTATTGTTTAGTCAGAAGTTCCCTGTGGTGAATGAAATGCGTGTATATGTGATTAATGTGCACCTGTTGTTTTGTAGCACACGGTGGACCTTGTGATCAAAAAAGTCTGCTGGTAAACTATTCTTGTCCATAGCAACAAATCAAGTCTTCCTTTCATATTTTTCCTGCACATTTCCAGAAGAGGGGAAAGAGGGAAACCTACAAGCCAAAGCATGCAAGCAAAAAGACACATGACCTATGGACCTCCAATCAGGTGGACCATGATGATTTTTTTTATTATTATTATTGAACTTATACTAGTATTTTTCATAAACACAATATTCTAGAGGTTGGGTGAAAAAAAAAGTGTAATTAACCTTCCTTCAGCTTCTGTCTCCAGAATACAGCTATAGAAACGTGTCATGTGGCCCATGATTAAGAAAATGGACAGGAAGATCATTGAGCTATTTAGCACCCTTCTAGCACTGGACACTAGGTACATTTAGTTTCAGCTCCTTCTACAATCAAGGGAGCAATGATCATTTGTCCTGGTCTGTTCAGGGTTTCACAGGCTGGGAATTTGATTGCTTCCCCCTACCGCTGAAAGAAGCTTCCAGAGCTTAGGGCAGGAGATTAAAAATAATCAGCCTGAATATTTATCAGGATCCAGCCAATCCCTGGGGAGGAGTGTCCAGAAAGGGGCTGGAATGGTGATAGATAGTCTGTAGCACTGGAGAGTTTACTTCCTTCTCCACAGTTGGAGGGGCTGTTGCCCCAAGGCAGCTCATGGACTGTGAACCTGTTCTAAAGGCCTCAGCAGGGTCAGGGCTGAGGATCTGTATGTACTTTGCTAGAAGCTGATTGCAGGATGTCACCTCAAGGGATCCGGTCTGGAGAGGGGCCGTCTCACTCACTGGAACAGGTCCAGAAGAAGCTGAAAGATGGCAGCTGTCCTAGGGACTTGTGAGTAAAGACCCTCATCTGACCTCTGTGACTTTGCTGTGTTCTGGAGATTATAAATTAATCAAAAAAGGTTGTGCTTATTAATCAATTATCAAACAAAATCTATATATAAACCATCATTAAAGAAATATATACTTATTTTAAATAATATATAAATCCCAAATATTATCCTTGATATCAAATATAGTGCAAAATGTCCAACACCAATTCAAAACGTGCTTGTCATCTTCAATTACTCAATCTTCATGTGACAACACATAACGTGTTCTGAAGATTGCACTGGATACCAGCAAGGTAACCAGATGCCAAAGAGCCTTGCCTTGTGGTCCCCAGCTCTGAGGCATTAGACTGTCTGATACCCAGAATTACCCAAGGAGAAGATTGTCCTTTAATCACTAACTGCTAAGTGTTTTTTAGTATCCTATGCCCTAACACCCTCTCTTGTTAAGGTTCCTCAAGCAATAAATTACAAAAAGACATCCCCTAGACTCATTGGAGCCAGAGTTCTTGAACTGGTGCTTGGGTGACTGGTGGCCTCTGTACTAATAGGAAAGATCCAACTGCTACCAGCTGCCCCTATGGGGGCAGTACTACCCCTATTTGAAAGCTGATGGACAGGGAAACCTATCAGTGGCTTTGCCTGAACACATTTCCTACCCTTATCAACATCCATGGGCCCCCTACCATGATAATGCTCTGGTGGCTGCAGGTAAGAAGAGTGCAGGTGCTAGTGTTAGGTAGCCTACGTTTGTTAGGCTAGAAATAGGGCAGAAAGAGAGGCAGTAAAATAGCATAGCTTGCAAAACGAGTTTATATCAGCTTAAGTAGACGACAGAGAACAGAAAACAAAACCTGATTACGCATTTCTTCATTTTCTAACTTTTCCATTTGTACTGTCTTCCGATTACTCTTTGGTCAAGTCAAAGGCCAGTTGGGAGACATAATGTCTTTAGCATGTGTTCTGGTCAAAAGCCTCCTCCCAACTGGAAGCACCTTAAAATGGTCCATAAGGAGCCATCCGTCTATTATATTTTTATGAAAGTTTGTGAAACAGTACAGAAATAAAATCAATTACTGTTACAATCCCCCTTCAATCTCAGATTTCAATCACAAAATAGAGCTGAAAACATATATTCAAAAAAAGGAAACAGTTATTATAGCGATAAAGCGAAAAAATAGAACACTCCAAAGAATTGTTCCAAGGAACAGTAACTCAGACTTGTGGGAAAGCTTGCATGATAAACCACAGTATACAAGGGAAACGTCAGCATAATCAGGGGTTAAAGGAGACCTCTACTAAGACAAACGTGTAGACTGCCATTGCTGATCTCTTCTTTTGAAATGCTACTTGCCTGGTGTCCATCCTCATTTATCCAGATTATGTATGGCTCCTTGTAATCACATTCAATTCAATACAAGGTCGAGGAAGTTAAAAAGGCTACTTGGATAAGTAGTAAAAGGTCTTCAACATTACAGAACAAGTCCAGCTGGATGTGACTGATTACAACTAGACTACTTGCCATACTTTAATGGCTTCATTACCATCTGAGTCACCAATCTGGAAAATGTATGCAAAGGAGGAAGCGTGGAAATAGAATTTTCAAGTTGACAATCGCAACCTCCAGGTTTCTCTCAGTAAAAGTTTCATATAAAGAAATTCTGTTGCTTATTTCCTCCATTTCCTCCATGTCCTGTAGTGACATTCAGGCCGGTGACAGTTACTGCAGATTTCCATGGAGGATGCAATAATACCACATATCCAGATGTCTGGAAAAACTGCTGTGGCTAACTCCTCATGCACACGTTTCGATAACGCTGGTAACATTAGCTGTGTAAAGTCACATTAAAAACGTGAGGTTTTCAGCTTTTTTTAGCGTTTTTGCATTAACGTTTAGCGGAGTTTTGCCGCGATTAGCTGCGTTTTTAGCGGGTTTTTTTTTTTACCAAAAAAAGTTTTTTCAGTAAAAAAACATCAAAAAACACCGGTTTGCGGTGTTTTACTGCGTTTTGTTGCGTTTTTCAGCATTCGAGTGTTTTTACAGCTAAAAACGCCTCTAGAAACCCACTAGTTTGGAGGGTTTTTTTTCCTGCCAAAAAACATTGATTACAGCCTATGTGTGCATGGACACATAGGATAACATACTGGGGAGTTTATTGACTGTAGAAAAAATGACAAAAACAGCTGTTGTAAAAACGTCAAGTGTGCATGAGGGCTAATAAGCAATGAATCAGTTGCAGTTAAATACACAGTGTGCTAGACAGGCTTCTTTTATTATTATTATATAGGATTTATATAGCGCCAACAGTTTGCTCAGCACTTTACAATATAATATTGTGCAGCACAGTGGCTAAATGGTTAGCACTTCCACCTGGCAGTACTAGGGTCGCTGGTTCGAATCCCAACCCTGGCACCACCTGCCTGGAGTTTGCACGTTCTCCCTGTGACTGTGTGGGTTTCCTCTGGGTACTCCGGTTTCCTCCCACACTCCAAAGACATGCTGGTAGGTTAATTGGCTCCTGTCTTAATTATCAATAGTATGTGTATGTATGAATGTAAGTTAGGGACTTTAGATTGTACGCTCCTTGAGGGTTAGGGACTGATGTGAATGTACAATATATGTATGTAAAGCGCTGCGTAAATTGACGGCACTATATAAGTACCTGAAATAAATAATGGAAACAATACAGTTCAATATAAGAGGGATAGGAGGGTCCTGATCCTCGGAGCTTACAATCTTTTAGGCAACCCGCATTTTTTCATGTTTTTTTCATTGCACGATTTTATGCACATTTAGATACAGCATTTGATCTTTAGGCATTTTTGTATTAGCCTGTAGAAAACGATATCATCTGTGACACCACTTTTTGCTGTGTGGACATATTAGCTTCAAAATGAGAAAAGAAAGCGGGTATTGCACATTTTTGCACACACCAATGCTTTTCAATGATCTCAAAACGCTTTAATCTGCCCAAATCAAGCTACATAAGTAGCTCCAAAACTTTCTTCAGCTTCAGTCATTTGGATTCCGGCGTAATGGAGTGGAGATGTGAATCACTGCCATAGTGGTGCATTGATTTTTTTCTCTCTGAGGTTTTTGATGCTTTGAGCTTCCAGCTACAAAAAACGAAGGTGTGAGTGCGCTTTTACAGGATTGGCTTTTTTTTTTTGTATTAGTGACCCTGTGTGCACTGATGATGCAGAGAAACCCCTAGGGTAAGACTGTTTTGAAAGCCATACTATGTTGATCTCATGGCCCCTTAGTGATTGCTCCCACCTTCTTTTATGTCCTTTCTATGTTTGTTATTTCAATAGAAACTTTAGCCAGGGATTTCTCTGCATCTGAAAACTGTTTGGCTGTGCAGGCAGCAGGGGAGGTAATTATTCACTTGCTCCTTTGCAGGTACTTCTGTTTTGAAGTATGTTTGTTTAAGCAACAAAGTCACTTTAAAGCAGTTAAAAGCACAGATGTCAAGTGGGCTCCAGAAAGTGTCAGAGCTCACCTGCAGGGTTCTGATGAATTATCTGCAGCATATGGATATTGTAGTTATGTTCCAAATTAAAGCGGAGTTCCAGCCTTTTTTTCTACTCCATTGAAAGACAATGGTCTCCCTCTTCACATTCCGTTTTGGCAATATATATGTAGATTTTTTTTCCTAAATACCTTTTATTGGTAATTTCTGTCTCCACTTCCGGTCCCGGCCGCCTAGGCGATTACATCATCAGGCATTCCCTAGGGCTTCTGGGATATCGGCGTCATCTATCCCAGCAGTCCTGGGGAATGCTCGATACCAAAATCTCACGTTATTATGAGACCAGAAGTGACGCGATTGCAGGGATTTCTTCACACTGCACAGGCGCGATATCGCTCCTTCTTCACATTGGGCAGGCGCGAGATCCCTCCTTCTTCACATTGCGCAGGTGCGAGATCGCTCCTTCTTCACACTGCGCAGGCGCGAGATCGCTCCTTCTTCACACTGCGCAGGCGCGAGATCCCTCCTTCTTCACACTGCGCAGGTGCGAGATCGCTCCTTCTTCACACTGCGCAGGCGCGAGATCCCTCCTTCTTCACACTGCGCAGGCGCGAGATCCCTCCTTCTTCACATTGCGCAGGTGCGAGATCGCTCCTTCTTCACATTGCGCAGGTGCGAGATCGCTCCTTCTTCACACTGCGCAGGCGCGAGATCGCTCCTTCTTCACACTGCGCAGGTGCGAGATCGCTCCTTCTTCACACTGCGCAGGCGCGAGATCGCTCCTTCTTCACACTGCGCAGGCGCGAGATCGCTCCTTCTTCACACTTCGCAGGCGCGAGATCGCTCCTTCTTCACACTGCGCAGGCGCGAGATCGCTCCTTCTTCACACTGCGCAGGCGCGAGATCGCTCCTTCTTCACACTGCGCAGGCGCGAGATCGCTCCTTCTTCACACTGCGCAGGCGCGAGATCGCTCCTTCTTCACACTGCGCAGGCGCGAGATCGCTCCTTCTTCACACTGCGCAGGCGCGAGATCGCTCCTTCTTCACACTGCGCAGGCGCGAGATCGCTCCTTCTTCACACTGCGCAGGCGCGAGATCGCTCCTTCTTCACACTGCGCAGGCGCGAGATCGCTCCTTCACACTGCGCAGGCGCGAGATCGCTCCTTCTTCACACTGCGCAGGCGCGCGATCGCTCCTTCACACTGCGCAGGCACGAGATCGCTCCTTCTTCACACTGCGCAGGCATGAGATCGCTTCTTCACACTGCACAGGCGCGAGATCGCTTCTTCTTCACACTGCGCAGGCGCGAGATTGCTCCTTTTTCACACTGTGCAGGCGCGAGATTGCTCCTTCTTCATACTGCGCAGGTGTGAGATCGCTCCTTCTTCACACTGCGCAGGTGCGAGATCGCTCCTTCTTCACACTGTGCAGGTGCGAGATCGCTCCTTCTTCACACTGCCCAGGCGCGAGATCGCTCCTTCTCCACACTGCGCAGGCGCGAGATCGCTCCTTCTTCACACTGCGCAGGCGCGAGATCGCTCCTTCTTCACACTGCGCAGGCGCGAGATCACTGCTTCACACTGCCCAGGTGTGAGATCGCTCCTTCACACTGCGCAGGCGCGAGATCGCTCCTTCTCCACACTGCGCAGGTGCGAGATCGCTCCTTCTTCACACTGCGCATGTGCGAGATCGCTCCTTCTTCACACTGCACATTAGCGAAACCGGGAAGTGCATGCTGGGTAGCCAGCTGCACAATTTCCCGGAAGAATGTCTGAGCGAGCTTCAGGTGCCCACACTTAAGATGACAGTGTTCACAATATGAGGGTGCAGTAAGTAAATTTATTTTTTATACGGAAAGCAAAGGATTACAAGTACAGGTGATCTCAACTTGCATTGCCTAAGCTGCCACTCTCACGTGGGCGCCTTTAGAAAAAAAATAATTAAACGGCTGGAACTCCGCTTTAAGTAACAAAACTCAGTGCCTGAATAATTAAATGGCAGATCCAAGCATTATCACATGGAGGCATGTCTAAGCCTAAGGCAGCCCATACATAAGTCAGTTTTTTTAATTCAAACAGCAGATTGAACAAAAAAAAAATGCCCAGATTGCCAATCCACACATTTAAGCTGGATGGGGAAATCCTCCCTCTGAGCTATTGTATTCTGACTGTGCTGCTGTCAGAATAAACTGATCAATGCTGCAGCCTATAGCCTGTGCCACTGATCAAGCAGGCAAAATCCGACAGGGGGGTTGTACAGAAGTCAGCAGAACAACTTATGTACGGCCACAGTGCCCATCCATGTATGGCCAGCTTAAAGTGATACCAAACCCAGGACCCTGCATTCCCTCTATCTGATCAGTACACAGAACATGCAGTTATTTTAGTAAAAATAAACTGCTAAATACCTTTTCTCATCAGCAGTTAGAGCAGTCTCGTGACTTCTATCAGTGTCCAGCAGAGAACTGGTTAAAGCTTGTAGGAGGAGTTTTATTTCTGCTCTAGGAGGATGCAGGACCCCTGAACTATGTCTGGAAAGTGCTGATCAGCTCTGTGCTGATCACATGCACTCTCCCAAGAGAAAAAAAAAAACCTCTCCAGTAATACACACCAAACTGAGCATGTGCAGAGTGTCTCCACATGATAAGTCTAATCAGGTGATAAGAAGGGGACACTGTAAGAAGGGGATGATCCGAGAAGTCAGGATCAAACAGCATTTTTCCATAATGCAGAGGATTAACCCCTTAGGCTCCACAGTGAGTATATCAAGCATGCTTTACTGCATATACAGACTGATTTTACTGTTGTGGGTTTATTAACACTTTAAGAGAATAGAAATTTTCATAGGATTTCTTAAGGGTTGCGACAATGTTTTTCAATACATTACAAGATGTGACAGGTGAATTCTACCACCTTTTGGTGCCTTTAAATCTTTGCTTTTACTTTTCTGTAAATTGAATAAAGTTCATGTGATTCCTATGGGCTTAACAAATGCTAAACTAGATTCTTTGGCTGGTGGACCTCTTGATGACAGCATAGATTTGAGTCACTGCCCACTGAAGATGTTTTTTGGGGGTTTTTTTGTAGTGACACTGCACCTAAGCCACCATACTTGATATAACTTACATTCACTGCACCTGCTATCCCATACAGACAATAAAAAATAGACATGCATCAGTTAGGCCTCTTATCCCTGGTTAAACCTGTCCTGCTGCTGGCCAATTTTACTGTATTCTCTGCAATATCTTCATTCTTGTATTAAAGACCCAAACCAGATCCCAGTATTTCAGCCTAACCTTGCTATTGAAAATTATCCTGCTGCTTGCTAATTTTACACTTCCTTGTGTTATCTTTGGCCTTTTACTTCTTTTAGTAAAACATTGGCCTCTGTACTTTTACTCTAGTACATATTCTTTCGCATTAAAATGTATTGCTGCTGGTCATATTCACATTGTTGTATCATCTGCGGTCTTTAAATTATTGACAGCTCAAAAGAAATTGGCCAGCGGCAAGACAATTTTGCATCAGGCAGAACAAGGACATCCACAGCAAAATTCTGAAATTCTGGCATTTCTGTCAGTCTAAACAGTTCTATTACACCTCACTTTGAAAGTAACTTGTAAAAGAAAAAAAAACAAACTCCATTGTTTCACTTCCAAAGGTAAATGTAAAAAAAATAAATGATACAGCCAAATACAGTATGAATTGCCAGTGAATGCTGTTACTGAGGCTGTCCATAAAATTTGTACTGTTCCATAACACCACATATACTGTAGCTTTAAATCGGAGTTCCACCTAAAAAAAATAAAATAAAAGTCAGCAGCTACAAAAACTGTAGCTTCTGAATTTTAAAGTACAGCCACTTACCTATCCCTTGGTCCAGCGGTGTCCTCACCACCGCTGGTTTCACCCTGGTGCCAGCATCTTCACTGTATACATCCAGCTGTGACAGCTTGCAGCTTCACAGCCGGGTGCCCACTGCGCATGCGCAAGAAGTGCTGTACTTTGTGAATGGCCCTGTAGCCTTCTGGGACCTGTCATGTGTCCCAAAAGTCTACGGGGAGGGGGGGGGGAGGACAACTTCCATTTCCGTTAGCCTAGGCAATCACAGCGGAAGTGGGAGTGGGTACCTGCCAAATTTGGGTACCCGTTTCCCAAAGGTGCCAATGCTTAATGGGGAGCGGGGCACAAAGGCTTAAAGCGAAACTTCCCCTTTTGAGTGGGGCTCCACTTCAAGACACCCACTAAGCATGTTATTTAAAGATTTTTGGATTTTCAATGTTGTCCTTGAAGCCACATGAAATGATCCTCTCCTCACTATATGGTTTAGATTTTTTTGTACTGATACATGTCCTCCATGGAACTTCCCTCGCCTTGTCTGTTAGCCAAATGACCAGAAGTTATCAACAAGATTTGCACCCCCCCGGATCTTTAAGTTCGGTTCAGTATTTCTAAAAAGATTTGTGGAACCTTGGAGAATATAACTTAAACAGATTCACCTATCTCTACCAGTGAAATGCCCCTTAGACATATGTCTGTACATTTAAATCCTCAGACAGAATAACATTTCTGGGATGCATGGCAAGATGCCAAAACTTTGGGATTTGTGTCATTCGGAGGTCAGCATATGTCTTTGTTGTTACATCTGATTACGTGTCTGAATGTAAGTTGAAGGGTACAGTCTGGAGAAATATAGTCCAAAGCTTTGGCCAAGTGAGTTTCTCAATGTGAAATTTCTTATCAAATGCAGTCCTAGAAGAAAAGCTGAAAATCTCTATTGGGCTTCATCAATTGCCCTTTGTTGTTCATATATTGGAATGTGTAGCAGGTAGCAGTATGTCTTTTAGACTCCTGTTGTCCCTCTGTCCTGCAAATGTGCTTGACGTACAAATGTGTATAAATAAATATACTATTAAGGAAACTTTTAGGGTATAATGACAGGGTGTTTTGCTTGCCCAGCCCCTTACCGCTTTATACTCAACTGCACAATGTCACCCCATGGGACCATCAGAGCCATAGCAAATAACTGGTGTTTTCAGATATGGGAGATATGTGATCTCCTTCCAAGATGAAGTGCTTAGGCCTGGTGATTGGTTCCTTACATAAGAAGGAGAAGAACGTTATCAACTCTGTGTCCTACACTGAACTTACACAAGCTATGACTCCCGAAGGAAAGGAGAAGTGGAAGAACACAAGAAACATGAACATAAATGGGCCAGCAGTGGGCTATTAACAGACTCAATGGGTAAAATGACAAAGTCTTTTTAACCCAGTTGAAAGATTTCTCCTTTTTTCACTACAACCCAAAATTTGGGATTTCCTTTCACTCTTGGTGATAATGGTAAACAAGGCAAATAGAGAGGGTGAATACCCCTAATGGGGGCCAAAGCAGCAAAACAACCCGACAGGTGTTTTATTCCATCTCCACTCTATTGCCTCTAATTATACATTAACCATTTGCCGCCCACCCTATGGCCGAATGGCGGGCGGCAAATGTCATCAGCGTTCCGGGTGGATGCTATATGGCGTCCTCCCACACATGCGCAGATTGCGCACCTGCAGAGCCGCGCAGCGGGGCGATCTGTCACCGACCGTGTACCTCGGACATGGCCAATAACAGATCTGAGTATCGGCCCCTTTGCTGGTACCATGTGACCTGCTGTGACCAATCACAGCAGGTCACATGACAGTTGTATACAATGGATGGCTTCATTCATGCCATTCATTGTATATTAGTGTCTAGCTGTGAATGGTCACAGCTAATCACATGCAAATGTCAGGTGATTAGCTGTGGCCAAATCACAGCTAAGCACAAAAAAAAAACCCTGAATGAATTGATGTCATTCTGGTAAATGCTTGCTTATAGCAAAGTAATTCTTTGCTATAAGCAAATTGTGTAAAAAAAATAAATAAATACTGATCACTTCCCCAAAGTAGTACAATGTTACTATGGTAACATTGTACTACTTTGGTCATAGTGAAATATGAAAAAAAATCTTAAAAAAAAGAAAAAAAATTTAATAAAAAAAAAATATATATATATATATATATATATATTTATTTTTTTTTTTTTCATACTGTCACCAGTCAGTGTCCCTGATCACCGCCATGCCAGTTATATGATGATGCTGTACTGCACTGGTGACAATATGTAAAAAAAAATAGTGAAACTAATTTTTTTAATTTTTTCATTTTCTGAAAAATTATGACAAAAAAAACAACTTGAAAAAACTCGCCATGCCTCTTATGAAGTACGTCGGACTGTCTACTCTGCAAAAAGGGGTCATTTGGGGGATATCTGTACTATTCTGACTTTCTTGGACCTCAAGAAATTAGATTGGCCGCCAGTACTTCAGGATTGATCAATATTCAGATCTATACCATAGTTTGTGAACTCTATAACTTTCCTACAAACTAAAAAATACATCCTAATTTGGGTTATTTTCACCAAAGACATGTAGCAGAATACATCTCGGGCCTAAATTTATGAAGAACAATTATTTATTTGCAAACTTTTATAACAGAAACAAAGAAAAACTTTTTTTTTTTCCAAATTTTTGGTCTTTTTTTGTTAATTTAGCAAAAAATAAAAACGCCAGCGATGATTAAATACCACCAAAAGAAAGCTCTAGTTGTGTGAAGAAAATTATAAAATTTTAGTTTAGGTACAATGTTGTATGACCGCGCAATTGTCATTCAAAGTGTGAGAGCGCTGAGACCTGAAAACTGGCCCTGGCAGGAAGGTATAAAATTGCCCGGTATTGAATTGGTTAAACTAAGATTCCCTTGCTCTGAGACCACCTCCGATTGGAACCTCCTCTATTTCTTTAACCTCTTAACGCTGGTACCCAGCGATACTTTAATTAGGCTTAAAATTCAAACTCAGATGTTATTCAAATGACTGATCCTCTCAGCATTGCTGCCATCCAGAATTATTAGCACTTCATTACTTCATTATTCATTCATGAATTGTTTGTCCCTCTGATTATTTTGTCCATTGGTCATGCATCAGTATGCTTTTGGCTCAAACAACACTATAGTCCACAGAGAAAGCCCTGCCTGCTGCCTATAACAAACAGAATGGTGCAGCGCTATTTTTACACATACAAATAATTATAAAATCAGTGGATACAGATCAATACACATAAACGCATATACAGTTATAAAACTTACAGGTGCGTAAGATCTGCCAGGATCTATTAGGTGATAAAAGGTGCAGAAGAAAAACATGCGGTCCAATAGGACCCAAACGCGTGACTTAAACCTATCCCTCACTGGGACCAATCCCCAATATTCAAGTGTGATATGCACAAACAAAAGGAAGTGGGTCCCTATACAGGGATATATATTGCAAACAACAAGTGCTCAGTGTACCATTCACATTTGTTATAAATCAAGTGTGAAACATAAATGTCCATATAGTACCATCATACAAGCTAATGGCAAGAGTAACACAATCATTTTCTCCTTATACGGGTGCTCCAGTGTTAGTGCAAGCGGTGAGTATAAATCCTAAACGGCCAGCATGCCCGCTCACCTTCCTGTTGCGACCCTACAAGGGTAAAAACACTTTTCAGATTTCCCTGGATCCTGCCCACAACCTCCATGTAGGTTAGATATCACAGTCCTTTATTGGTCTCTCCTTCCCTTCCAGCTCCTCTTCCATGTTCAGGTGACCATAGGCTTACCAATATGTAAAGACCATGTAGGAATCATATAAGGACAACACAAAGATCCTCCATAATGGTAGAATAGAACAAAATCGCCAGGTAATCAACTCACATTTAAGTAGTAAATGTCAGGCACTTAACACCTCTATGCATGGGTGTACTGCAGACACTTTGGAGTCCTAAGATGGCGCTCACCGGATGTGCGTCACCACGCCGCATCTACGTCACGCCCTCGGAACTTCCACCTACTATTACTGCCTGCTGCTTGCTATTCAAAGGATCCAGACAGAGGATTATTGGTCATGTGACTGTATGCAAACAAAAAAAAGCTCACTCACTGTACCATATCAAAGGAGGAGCAGCATTATCACCCTAGGGCACCATCTCTTCTCATCACCTCCATAATACAAAATGAAGATGTTCTGCAGTCCATGCAGCACCTAGCTGAATCTGTGTCTAAAAGGTGGGGGGAGACATATTAATTGGATGCCAATCACTTTAAGGACTTTTTAAAGATGTTATCCTTTACAGAAACACATGGCATCACTTCCAGGCTGCTGCCCTCCACAAGGCTCCCAAGGGCCACTAGCAGCGGGACAGCACTAGGCCTGTAGCCTTCTGCTTCCATTTATATGCACCAAGCAAATGCAAAGACCTCCTAGAGCCCAGGCTTAGTCATACAACTGCACATCACACACCCTGAGAGAGCTGACAAGGTCCACCCCAAGTATTTATGCTTCTCCCCAGCATACACCAGTGGCAATAACTTCCTACAGGTTGGCCAGGATAAACAGATATTCATAACTCACTATTACTGTGGTATTTCACTGGCTACAGAGAGAAACAGCAGCGACAGGGGTGGACTGCCACCTACCGGGTTTCCCCGAAAATAAGACATCCTTTGAAAATAAGACCTATTTATAGGTTTCCTTCTGGGTGAAATATAAGGCATCCCCCCAAAAATAAGGCCCCCCTAGGTTCTGTCTCGTAATGAAAATTAATTTACCGTAAACTGGTTGCTAGGGCCGCCCTGACTGGCGTCTAGCAACCAGTGACGTCACTGCTGTGTGGAGGCGGAGCGGAGGTTGGAGTGAGCGGGAGAGAGATGCGTGTAGAAGAACAAGAGGATCAGAGCGGACGGGACGTGGCGAAGGTGGTGAGTGCTGGTCTGTCTCTGGTGACACCGCCCTCATGATGACTGAAGGTTCTCAGTCAGTGGCAGACCCTGCTCCAGCCCAGGTCCAGGCCCCAGCCAGCCCAGTGACAGTCCCCAGGCAGGCCCCAGGGGGGAAATGTCTGATAAAGGGGTGGGGCGGGATGTCTGGTGAAGGTGTTCAGTGGCACAGGGGTGGGGGGAGGGGGATCACTTAAAATGACACAGGAGGATCAGAGGGGGCAATCAGAATGACACAGGAGGATCAGAGGGGACAATCAAAATGACACAGGAGGATCACAGGGGACAATCAAAATGACACAGGAGGATCCGAGGAGGCAATCAAAATGACACAGGAGGATCCGAGGAGGCAATCAAAATGACACAGGAGGATCCGAGGAGGCAATCAAAATGACACAGGAGGATCAGAGGGGACAATCAAAATGACACAGGAGGATCAGAGGGGACAATCAAAATGACACAGGAGGATCAGAGGGGACAATCAAAATGACACAGGCGGATCAGAGGGGACAATCAAAATGACACAGGCGGATCAGAGGGGACAATCAAAATGACACAGGAGGATCAGAGGGGACAATCAAAATGACACAGGAGGATCCGAGGAGGCAATCAAAATGACACAGGAGGATCAGAGGGGACAATCAAAATGACACAGGAGGATCCGAGGAGGCAATCAAAATGACACAGGAGGATCAGAGGGGACAATCAAAATGACACAGGCGGATCAGAGGGGACAATCAAAATGACACAGGCGGATCAGAGGGGACAATCAAAATGACACAGGAGGATCAGAGGGGGAAATCAAAATGACACAGGAGGATCAGAGGGGGCAATCAAAATGACACAGGAGGATCAGAGGGGACAATCAAAATGACACAGGAGGATCAAAAGGGGTTACTAAAATGGTAATTTCCTTTATTTTCATTTAACAATAAATGTGTACCGTATTCTTCTTCATGGAAAAATAAGACATCCCCTGAAAATAAGACCTAGCGCATCTTTGGGAGCAAAAATTAATATAAGACACTGTCTTATTTTCGGGGAAACAGGGTAGCACCAAATTTAGATAGCGCGTGCCCCCCCCCCCCCGCTTAGAGCAGTGTGGCTGCATGGATTCACATAACATAGTCTGAATTACCACTGCAGAGTTTACAGGACACAAAACAGCACTGGCAGGAACAACAGGTATTTTGTATATTTATTTAATAGTTATAACAAATAACTTTCAAAGGTATATATAACGGACCAAAAGGGAGCAGGTAATAGGAGTTCATTGTTAGGGTTTATGGATACCTTAAGCTCCGATTATTGGTAGCAGAATTCAGATGAATTGCATTTCCAGCCCCTGTTCTCTTTATGGAAAGCCCCCTGTCTTCCAAGTCCAAAAGCTTGCACTATCTCCCTGTCTGTTATCCATTTAAAGCTCATTATGGTTTTTGTCCACAAATCCACTTGTGTTAATCATCAGCTTGCTTTATGACCATTGCACAATGCGCATTCCAAGCTAGTGCACATTACTGCGTACTGGCCAGGATGAATACAAGCACATGAATGAATTAACATCCGTCTCAGACAATTAGGGAAAGTATTTCCATAAGAATGTTAAGTCAGCACAATCAAGTAAGCACCAAATGTTCGCAATGCCAAAAAGTAGTTCAAAGCGATCGACAACTTCATAACATGAGTAAGTAGAGAACACATGTACTAAGTAGAATTAGAATATCAGAGTAACTGGCTCACAAAGCTTTCAAATAGGGCCGGATTTCCAGGCACATGACCTTTGATATTCAAAGCAACACCACTCTAGCAGGATTTAGAAGGAGCAAAATATAGAATTGTTATTTCCCCAAATGTATGCAAAAATGGTGAGATTTCAACATTTTCATTAAATGCTTTGACATCTTAGAAGGAGGGTACAATGGGCTTAAAGTGATTGCAAACCCATTTTTTTTAACAATCATATTATACTTACCTGCTCTGTGCAATGGTTAAGCAAAGAGCAGCCCCAATCCACCTTTTCGCGGGTCCTCCACTGCCGCTCCTGGCTTCTCTCCTCTGACAAGTGACAGCCATACAAAGCTGCTTGCTATGGAGGCACTTGTGTGGGCTCACTCCTGAGCTGCGCTCTGCATGTCCATTGACACACAGAGCGTTAATCGACCCCACCCCCACTTCCTCCTCACTGCCTGTGATTGACAACAGTGGGGCCAATGGCTCCCACTGCTGTCTCTGAACCTAAAACAGCTCACTTATACACTCAGCAACCACTGTATTAGGTACACCTGTTTAATTACTTGGTAACACAAATTGCTAATCAGCCAATTACATGGCAGCAACTCAATGCATTTAGGCATGTAGATGTGGTGAAGACAACTTGGTAACATGGCATGGTTGTTGGTGGCAGATGGGCTGGTCTGAGTATTTCAAAAACTGCTGATCTACTGGAGTTTTCACACACAACCATCTCTAGGGTTTACAGAGAAAAAGAAAAAATATCCAGTGAGCGGCAGTTGTGTGAATGAGTATGCCTGATGTCAGAGGAGAATGGGCAAACTGGTTTCAGATGAAATAAAAAGGCAACAGTAACTCAAATAATCACTCGTTATAACCATGGTATGTAGAATACCATCTCTAAACGCACAACACGTAAATAATTGAAGCAGATGTGCTACAGCAGCAGAAGACCACACCGGGTGCCACTCCTGTCAGCTAAGAACGAGAAACTGAGGATACACACAGGCTCACCAAAATTGGACAATAGAAAATTGGAAAAACGTTGCCTGGTCTGATGAGTCTCGATTTCCCCTAGAGATGGTTGTGCGTGAAATTCCCAGTAGATCAGCAGTTTTCAAAATACTCAGACCAGCCCGTCTGGTACTAACAAGCATGCCACGTTCAAAGTCACTTAAATCCCCTTTCTTCCACATTCTGATGCTCGGTTTGAACTTCAGCAAGTCATCTTCACTACATCCAGATGCCTAAATACATTGAGATGCTGCTATGTGATTGGCTGATGAATAGCAATTTGTGTTACCAAGCAATTGTACAGGTGTACCTAATAAAGTGTCCGGTGAGTGTTCATATTTTGATGTATTTCACAACATAGTATATTTGTATATTTATCTGCTTGCTGTAAAGTATAACTAAAGGTAAACCTTCTTTTTTTAGTTTTGAATAGAGAGGGGAGGGATTAGAATACCTGTCAGGTTCTTTTTTTTTTAAATCAAAGACAAGTTTATTGAGGAAGACAGTAAACCATACAATAGAAAACATACATGTTTCCAGAGAATCCGAACAAAAATATACTAAGCATCAACATTTCAGCACACAGAAATATGTCCACTGTTACAAATGCATAGTGCAATAGACAGAATCCCCTCACTCTTGGTATACCTCTGAGAGCCACAGCATACTCAGTCAGCTTTCAATGCACATTTCTCTACCAAACAATACAACTTAAGATTCCTATTATCAATATTGTAAATTCCACTCAGCATATTAAAGTGAACCTCCATCCAAAAGGGGAAGTTACGCTTTAAGCCTTTGTCCCTCGCTCCCCATTAAGGATTGGCACCTTTGGGTAGCAGGGGGGGAGCGGGTACCCAAATTTGACAGGTACCTGCTCCCACTTTTGCTGCAATCGCCTAGGTGATCAGAAGTGGAAGTTGTCCTCCTCCCCCCCTCTCTCAATCTAGTCTTCTGGGACATGTGACAAATCCCAGAAGACTACGGGGCCATTCACAAAGCACAGCACTACTTCATGTGCAGTGGGCACCTGGCTGGGAAGCCGCAAGCTGTCACAGCCGGGTGCCCACACTGAAGATGCCGGCGCTGGGGAGAGAAGTTGGCCGGTGGAACCAGCCATGGTGAGGAATAGGTAAGTGTATGTATTTTAAAAGCCAGCAGCTACAGTTTTTGTAGCTGCTGACATTTATTTTTTATTGTTTTCAGCTGGAACTCCACTTTAAGAGTCTAGCCAAAATGAGGTCCACACGGGCTAGACCTGGTATATCCATCCAACTTCCCCACACCTTATCAAATTTGCAAGAGCTACCTCTATGTTGGTAGATTAACTTATTGTGCTTAAGTGTGGTACCCATGCTATCAACCTACATCTGGAACGTGGGCATGTTCTGAGAGATCCAGTGCATTATTATAAGCCTGTGTGCCTGGAATAGAGCTCTAGTGGCTGTCTCTTTAACATACATGTCCTGTACCACCCCATCAAGGATACCTAGAATGCAGGGTTTGGGATCTAAAAGGTATAGCTATTTTGAATGTGCTATTAAGAGTTGTCACAATTGCATCCCAATATCTATGAAGCGTTGGGCAGTGCCACAGAAGATGGATAAGATCTCCCCTGTCCCTACAGCATTTTGGGCATGTGGGGTCTGTGCATGGGTCCAGGGTATGTAATTTTAATGGGGTACGGTGCACCCTTAGCAGGATGTAAAGTTGTCTGTACAACACATTCATAGAACATAGGCACATTGCCTCTAACGCTTCCTCTTAGTGATCCCCTGTGAGTTCACCTACAGCCTTCTCCCATCTTTCTAGCACAGACTTAGGGAAATGTTCAAGGTACAAAGTCAGTAACATGGCATAACTTCTGGAAATAAAATCTTTGGTGCTGGGAGAGTGCTGCATCAGACTGAAGAGTGGGGTCAGTGACACACCCTGGTTCACCAGGGACTGTTGGGCCTTAATGGCATGGTGCATTTGGAGATAATAAAAATACATGGTAGAGGGAATACCATATCGGGGTTGTATAGTATACCATTCTCAAAAATATGACGTAGATGAGTTACACTGAAAGCTCGCCATTTAGCAGTATGTTGTAATTTAGCTAGTTCAGGGTACGCTTGATTGTTCCAGGTGGGGCTATATACAGTATACCTCATAACCTGCTGTAATTGCTTAGCCTTCACACAGATTTTGTGAATTAGCCTGTAAATTGGGCATAGCTTATTGGGTTTGGAGAAAAGTGGAGACTCTAGGCCTCTAGATAGAGAGTTAGTAATACAAACGTGAAGCATTACCCGAAGGGTAGATTCTCCAGTTTCTTCCTCTACTTTGGACTCTAAAACCAGTCCTCCCAAAGATGTTGGAGCTGGGATGCCAAATGCTACAGCCACGGATTAGGAAACGTTAATTCCCTCTCCCCATCTTTTGCACGCTATAACTGCACCTGTTAGGTTCTGAATACTGTCTGTACCCCATTAGGGATATTCACTCTCTCTATTTGTCCTGTTTACCATTATCACCGAGCGTGAAAGTGAAAGCGAATCTCAAATTTTGGGTTGTCCTCAGAACAGGAATAAAGGGGAAGTCTTCAAATAGAGGCACCAGTTCTGGTGACAACCAGGGATTCCCGCACTTTGAATGGGTTTCTTCTCACTTCCTATTTTGGTTATGAGACAGGAAGTGGAGGAAATTCTACTCAATGGGAGGCAGATGGCAGAAAAATAAATGAATAGGGGTATAACCCTCCCTTACTATATCTAAAATCAAAATAAAAGTTTTGCCTTTAGTACTACTTTAAGTTTGGCTTTATACCATTTTTAAAACAATAAACTTTAGTGATATTCCAAAATATATCTACCAGACAATTTTTTATTCATGCACTAAATACAATTAAGATTTCTGCAGCTGGTGCTATGTCCTTTTACTGAATAAAAGATAGGATAAGCACCACTTTGCTGAATAAAATCTCATTGAAGACGTATATATAGTAAAAAGAACTCAAGCTGATGTTAATTACGCATAAAAGCAACTGCAATAAAATGTATTTTTCAAAATATTCTCTTAAAAATAATTTGTTCCTGTAAAAGCTCACAAACACACTTTCTGTAGCTGGTTGCGGCTCTACTGATTGATCTATGTCAGTATTTACTGTTGAACTGGTGGAGAGCGGCACAACTGATGAGAGTGTTAACGGCAGTAGAGCAGACTTACGGGAGAAAGTCTCATGAGAGCCTAAGATACAAAGTATACACTTTACACAATTTATTCAGCCTGCCATATAGTGTTATTTTATTTTCTCGCTGCTCATTCCATTATATTTAGTTACAAACTTTACTCAAGTTCCCCTCTTGGTTTTGTCTGTCAGTTTTATGCCTCCTTTCCAATGCGTTTGATTTTTTTTTATTTATAAAGGCAGCAGAATCATAAGATCCTCATTATCCTGTAACCTTTCTTTTCAACAGGTTTGTCCTGAAAATATTACGGCCATAGGCGTGCTTCTCAGCCTTCCTGAAGTGTTATACTAAATGATTGTGTACTCCAACCACAAGTTTCAGATTTTGTCATACTAGGAAGCGAGAAAATTCTATGTTCCAAGTGTGGGTCCCGATCCACAAGATGCATTATGCTGATACTTCCCCATATGTTACAAGAGTTAAAAACTGTGTTTGGAGGGAAGTGATATACATGGTATATCTAAAGGTAACAAAACATGTTATTTTTTCATTTTGAATTAGGTAGGGGAGGGTTAAAAAATTTGTTATCCCATCTGCTCCCCAATAGAGAGATTTCTCCTCAGTTCCTGTTCTATAGATTCAACAGGAAATTAGAGGATATATTTTCAATTTGAGGAAAATCCCCTCTTAAACAGCTCTTACCAGAATGAGTGCCCCCACTGGAAGATGCCCCCTCCATTCTTGTTCTGGTGGCAGCTCAAACATTTGGATTTACCCTCAATTTCATTTCTGGTAAAGTTGGTGATCAGGATAATTAGAAAGAAGAGATCTCCCTTATGGCTACAAAGACAATAAAAAAAAAACTGACAGTAGTTTTGTACCTGTACTACTCCATCCAAATCTAAAAAAAAAGTGTTTCCTTTTGCCTTTGCTTGAAGGAAATGAAGAGTAAATGGAAAAGAAAGGGAGGGTATTAAAGAAAAAGAAGAGGAAGAGAAAGAATAGGGGAAAAAATCAAAAGAAAAGCAAAGGAAGAAATGGGAAATGAAGTGCAAGGAAATTTTAAAAAAAATGGAAAAGGAAAGGGAAAATTTGAAATAAAAGGGAAAGATATAAGGAAAAGGAAAGTAAAAAATGAAAAATGAAGGGAAAGGAATAAGAAAAGGGAAAGGAAAAATAAAAATTAAGTGAAAGGAAAAAGTAATGCAAAAGGAAAGTAGAATAATGGAAATGAAAAGGGAAAAGGTAAATGAAAGGAAAAAAAAATAAAATGAAGGGAAAGGAAAAAAATTAAAGGAAAACAGGAAAAGGAAAAGGAAAAGAAAAAGGGAAAGGAAAAAATGAAAATGAAGGGAAAGCAAAAACAAAAACGGAAGAAAAAAAATTAAAAAGGAAGTAAAAAGAAAAAGGAAAAGGGAAAAATGTAAAAGAAGGAAAAGGAGAAAGAAAAGGGAAAGGAAAAATGTAAATGAAGGGAAAGGAGAAGGGAAAGAAAAATAAAAAAGAAGAGGAAAGGAAAAAGGAAAGGAAAGATGGAAATAAAGGGAAAGGAAAAGAGAGGGGAAAATGGAAATGAATGGAAAGGAAAAAGGAACAGGAAAGTCAAAAGGAAAATAAAAAGGTAAACAAAAAATTAAAAGGAAAAAATGGAATAAAAAGAAAAAAGGAAAGGAAAACAAGAAAAAAGAAAAGGAAAAATAGAATTGAAAGGAAAGGAAAAAGGAAAAGGAAATGAAAAATGGAAATGAAAGTAAAGCAGAAGGGAAAAGGTAAAGAAAAAAAGCAAAGTATAGGAAAAAAATTGAAATGCAAAGGAAAAAGGAAAGTAAAAAAGAGCACTAAAGAAGACTTTATAAGTTAAGTGCCAACCTGATTTCATCCTGGTGACAGCACAATGTAACATGTAACAATTAGGAATCAATGGTTTGAGCAGTAGTACAACAAGTCTGTTATGCAAAAACAATGCATTCTCTCATTTCCCTGCTATCCATAGTTCTTATCCAGAACAAACTGGCAAAGAGGAAAGTGTTTTTATCATTAATGCTCAAAGAATTTCCAAAGATACACATTGGAAAGCTTTTGCTTACTCAGATTACCAAAAATTGTAAATCACAGACAGAAAATTTTCATTGAACTAGACGGCAACTTGGCCGACTCTTTGAAGGAAATGGACATGTACTTAGTCTGGCAGCTGAATGGGGCCTACAGGACACTTACCAGAGTATGTGGATTCATTCTCTTATGAGGCCCTTTGGAACAAGAAGTTGGTCGGAGTGATTCGTTTGGAGTAGAAAGAGGAACAGGGGAGCTATTAGGATCACAACACAGTTGCAACAGGACTTTTTTCAATTCTAAATGAGAAATTGAGTTCTGAACTAAAATACCTCTACTCACCCACTCCAAGATGGCCATTACCACTATCTAGCGACTGTTTAACCTTGCAGTTCCCCAATGTATGACCAATTTTAGACTCTGGCATCATGGACACATTCACATATCTGGCTATGCATGTTGAATATCTCCTTCTCTATCTCTGCCAATAAAATATTGTATTTTTAAGTGAATGCTTTGCCTGCTTCAGTTTCCATTACTTAATTTCCCTGGTAACAAATTGCTGATATTTCGCTTACAAAGCACTTTAAGCCTAACTACATCTTTCTGTTCCCATAATAACTAGGCATTACTTTAAATCATAACATTAAGCTGGACTTACAGTGGACTCATGACCAGGGGCGATTGAAAGGATGCCTGTATTTGTATGTACTTTAGCAAGTGGATTGGTATATTTCTTGCATGTTTACATAAAGGTAATAAAAATTAATTTCGGGCTTTTAAAAATTTGGAATCATTATGAAATGTCTTCATTTTTTGAAAGCACAATTTTTTTAATCAATGTTCCATTAAAGTGATTTAAAGAGACCCAGTCACCACCTGTGAATTTAGTAAGAAGCTTTAAAAACATACACACAAAGCATTGATTTAATGTTTCACAAAAAAAATTGTCCATGACTCTCATTGTAGACACCATAACATTGATCCTAAAACTGACACCTCTGAGAGCGTTGGTACACTCTTCTCCCCTTGCCCAAACCTCCTTTTTAACAGCACAGGCTTGTTTGATTACACCAAAGACCACAGGGTACTAAAGGCAAATTGGCTATTCACTTTGCAAAGGAAGTTGCACTTGTCTAGAGAATTTGACCCAGAGCTTAGTGAATGTGGTCATATTTCAGTGTGCAAAGAATACCCAACCGTGTGCAAGGTAAACAAAAATAAACAGCATTTTTGCTTACACATGATTGGATATTGGAAGTCAACAGAGCTTCACCTCATTCACTCAAGCTTTGAGAAAAAAGAAGTAAAATTTCTCTTGCACTATTTTCCTCTAGTAAACCAACCACTGTGTGTGGAATTGGACATTCAACCATCAGTCTATTGTTTTATAAAAATAAAGGTTATTCTTTGGGTCCAGAACCAGAACAGATTAAAAAAAAACAGATAAGCCAAAGGCAAAACTCCACAAAATCATAAGTATATCAGATTCTTCAGAACAGAAACATGTGGTGGAGGAGTACTGTGAATGTTCTGGAGTTTTGTCGCAAACGATTGATCTAGAGATGTTTCCACTATGGAGTCTGTCACCAGCATATAGAGGTATCAAGACCACACAGACGGCCAACTTTCCTGCAGGAGAGCGCTGCAAAGTGGGGCTCTGGAGGGGGAGCACTAATTGGAGCACTTCGCACATAGAATTGCTATGGATAAGAAGATTTACTACTGTATCACTTAGGATTCACATTGGATGGGGGTTTCTTTGGGATATTTTTTGGAACTTTCATATATATGTTTGCACAATTATTGGAACTTTAATATATATATATATATATATATATATATATATACAGTCAGGTCCATAAATATTGGGACATCGACACAATTCTAGCATTTTTGGCTCTATACACCACCACAATGGATTTGAAATGAAACGAATAAGATGTGCTTTAACTGCAGACTGTCAGCTTTAATTTGAGGGTATTTACATCCAAATCAGGTGAACGGTGTAGGAATTACAACAGTTTGCATATGTGCCTCCCACTTGTTAAGGGACCAAAAGTAATGGGACAATTGGCTTCTCAGCTGTTCCATGGCCAAGTGTGTGTTATTCCCTCATTATCCCAATTACAATGAGCAGATAAAAGGTCCAGAGTTCATTTCAAGTGTGCTATTTACATTTGAAATCTGTTGCTGTCAACTCTCAAGATGAGATCCAAAGAGCTGTCACTATCAGTGAAGCAAGCCATCATTAGGCTGAAAAAACAAAACAAACCCATCAGAGAGATAGCAAAAACATTAGGCGTGGCCAAAACAACTGTTTGGAACATTCTTAAAAAGAAGGAACACACCGGTGAGCTCAACAATACCAAAAGACCCGGAAGACCACGGAAAACAACTGTGGTGGATGACCGAAGAATTCTTTGCCTGGTGAAGAAAACACCCTTCACAGTTGGCCAGATCAAGAACACTGTCCAGGAGGTAGGTGTATGTGTGTCAAAGTCAACAATCAAGAGAAGACTTCACCAGAGTGAATACAGAGGGTTCACCACAAGATGTAAACCATTGGTGAGCCTCAAAAACAGGAAGGCCAGATTAGAGTTTGCCAAACGACATCTAAAAAAGCCTTCACAGTTCTGGAACAACATCCTATGGACAGATGAGACCAAGATCAACTTGTACCAGAGTGATGGGAAGAGAAGAGTATGGAGAAGGAAAGGAACTGCTCATGATCCTAAGCATACCACCTCATCAGTGAAGCATGGTGGTGGTAGTGTCATGGCGTGGGCATGTATGGCTGCCAATGGAACTGGTTCTCTTGTATTTATTGATGATGTGACTGCTGACAAAAGCAGCAGGATGAATTCTGAAGTGTTTCGGGCAATATTATCTGCTCATATTCAACCAAATGCTTCAGAACTCATTGGACGCCGCTTCACAGTGCAGATGGACAATGACCCAAAGCATACTGCAAAAGCAACCAAAGAGTTTTTTAAGGGAAAGAAGTGGAATGTTATGCAATGGCCAAGTCAATCACCTGACCTGAATCTGATTGAGCATGCATTTCACTTGCTGAAGACAAAATTGAAGGGAAAATGCCCCAAGAACAAGCAGGAACTGAAGACAGTTGCAGTAGAGGCCTGACAGAGCATCACCAGGGATGAAACCCAGCGTGATGTCTATGCGTTCCAGACTTCAGGCTGTAATTGACTGCAAAGGATTTGCAACCAAGTATTAAAAAGTGAAAGTTTGATTTATGATTATTATTCTGTCCCATTACTTTTGGTCCCTTAACAAGTGAGAGGCACATATACAAACTGTTTTAATTCCTACACCGTTCACCTGATTTGGATGTAAATACCCTCAAATTAAAGCTGACAGTCTGCAGTTAAAGCACATCTTATTTCTTTCATTTCAAATCCATTGTGGTGGTGTATAGAGCCAAAAATGTTAGAATTGTGTCGATGTCCCAATATTTATGGACCTGACTGTATATATAACGTTTAAGCACGTTGAATTTACATATTGGTTTATTTATGATTTAGTCACTGGGAAGGAGGGATAGAATGCCAGCCCAGAGGGCATTGTAGTATATGCACATTTCTAGGGATCCTTCATGTAGTAGGGAGTTCATTTATTTATTTAAATCATTTTTTGGTGGAGGCAGCACACCAATTTTTATGTTTATAAGTATATAAGAGACTGTGTTTTCAAAAACAAAGCTCTATGCCTTCTAAGGGCCCAATGCTGAGCTCTGCTCCCTTTCTGCCACTCGCTGAACCCCTTCACCCCAGCTCTCTGCCCACCTGCCCCCCCCCCCCCATCCTCTGCTTTATTTTATCATTTATTTTTTTTCTTTTTCAGATGTTTTCAGGGTGCTCACGTGATGCATAGGTTCTCTTGCTATTCATCTCTTTTCTGTGCTGGGTGGCCCTCAATGAAGAGACAGCAGTACTGGCATGAAGATGAATATTCACGTCATCTTGTGAAAAGCAAATTCCTGCTTACTTATTTCATCTGTACATGATGCATGATTGCATAACTAACATGAATATTCACAAAGTTATTGTGTAAAGCTTATCAACTCCTTTAGCAAATCAGCCCAATTGTACAACAGATGAGTGGAAAATAGAATTATAGATGGATGGGTCTAAGTATGAGGTATTCGGATCAGGGGCGGACTGACAACTCATGGGGCCCCAGGGCAATAGGGGATCATGGGGCCCTGTGTCCTTGACCAAACTCAAAAAAGCTTATGAAAAAGGTACCAGGGACATCTCATGGGGCCCCCTACTGACCCTGGGCCCTCGGGCACTGCCCGAGTTTCCAAATGGTCAGTCCGCCCCTGATTCGGAACAATGTTTAGTATGCAGAAGCAAACCAAATGGTAGAGAAGTGCTTCATGCTGTCTGTGAAGCATACTGGAGGAAATATAATGGTGTGAGGATGATCAGGTGCTGGAAAGGTGGAACATTTACAGTAAGTGAGGCCTGCAGTTCTTTAGATGTTGTTCTGGGTTCTTTTATGACCTCCTGGATTAGTCATCGTTGTGCTATTGGAGTCATTTTGGCAGGCCGGCCACTCCTGGGAAGGTTCAACACTGTTCCAAGTTTTCTCCATTTGTGGATAATGGCTCTCACCGTGGTTCGCTAGAGGCCCAAAGCCTTAGAAATAGCTTTCCAAAAAATGTGGTTAATCACAGTTCCTTCATGATTTAGCAAGGGCTGAGGGGGGGAAATCACTTTTTCACATAGGGCCAGGCAGGTTTACACAGCTTTTTCCCTTAATAAATGAAATCATCATTTAAAAACTGTATTTTGCATTTGCTCAGTTTATCTTTGTGTAATATTAAAATTTGTTTGATGATCTGAATCATTTAAATGTGAAAAATATGCAAAAAAACAAAACCAGGAAGGGTGCAAACACTTTTTTCACAGCATGTATGCAAGTGAAGAAAAAGAAAGCTAGAGTAATATTTTTATTATACAATTTCCAGATCATGACTCTAAAAAGCTCTTTGGGAAGAGCTTCACCAGAACCAACACAAGGCTGTGTAAGTCATTATTGATGTAAAGATCAGCTGCAGGGAGTCTATATGCAATACTAGTGACCAGACCTTTGTCCTCTGCTTTTGTACACAGCTTTCACATTTCAAGTCCTCTTTAAAGTGGTTGTAAAGGCTTAAGGTATTTTACGTTAACCACTTGCCCTCCTGAGGATTTCCCCCCCTTCCTGACCAGGTCATTTTTTGTGATACGGCGCTACTTTAACTGACAATTGCGCGGTCATGCAACGCTGCACCCAAATGAAATTTATGTCCCTTTTATCCCCCCCAAATTGAGCTTTCTTTTGGTGGTATTTGATCACTTCTACGTTTTTTATTTTGTGTGCTATAAAAAAAGAGACCGACAATTTTGAGAAAAGAACAATATGTTTGACTTTTTGCTATTAAACATGTTAAGTAAAAAAAAAATATAAAAAATCAAATTTCATCATAAATTTAGACCAAAATGTATTCTGTGACATGTCTTTGCTAAACAAAATTCCCAATACGTGTAAATTAATTGGTTTACATGAAAGTTATAGTGTCTACAAATGGTGGCATAGATACTGGAATTTTTTTTTTATACTACTAATGGCAGTGATCAGCGACTTATAGCCAGACTGTGGGACTACGGAGGGCATTCTGACACTGTGGGGGAATTAACTAACTATCACTGATATCCCCAGTGACACCAATACAGTGATCAGGGCTAATCAAAAGCACTGACACTATATTAATGAAACTGGGCAGGAAGGAGTTAACATCTGGGGCAGGGGCAGACTGACCATTCGGAAACCCGGGCACTGCCCGAGGGCCCGGGGTCAGTAAGGGGCCCCATGAGATGCCCCTGGTACCTTTCATAGGCTTTTTTGGGTGTAGTTTGAGTGTGGGCAAGCACACAGGGGCCCCATGATCTCCTATTGCCCGGGGACCCCATGAGTTGTCAGTCCGCCTCTGATCTGGGGTGATCAAAGTGTTAACTGTGTGCTGTGTGTGTTTTACTGTGTGCTGTGTGTGTGCTTTACACTGTAAGCACACTGCTTTGCATGGATCTGCTATGCAGAGCCATACGAAGCAGTGTGCTGGAGCTGAAAGGGGAAGAGATCTGTATGGTTTACATGCAGGTCTCTCCTCTGTCAATGATACATGGCGATCGCCGGGTGCCAGCGGGGAATCACCGGCTGGGAAATGGTGATCAACAGGTGAGGCTGCCAATGGCGGAGCAGGTAAGGCACTCGCCCCTTACCCAGAAACGCAAAATCATGTACAGTGGGGATCGAAAGTTTGGGCACCCCAGCTAAAAATTTGTATTAATGTGCATAAAGAAGCCAAGGAAAGATGGAAAAATCTCCAAAAGGCATCAGATTACAGATTAGACATTCTTATAACATGTCAACAAAAGTTAGATTTTATTTCCATCATTTACACTTTCAAAATAACAGAAAACAAAAAAATGGCGTCTGCAAAAGTTTGGGCACCCTGCAGAATTTATAGCATGCACTGCCCCCTTTGCAAGGCTGAGACCTGCCAGTGTCATGGATTGTTCTCAATCATCATCTGGGAAGACCAGGTTATGTCAATCTCAAAGGTTTTAAATGCCCAGACTCATCTGACCTTGCCCCAACAATCAGCACCATGGGTTCTTCTAAGCAGTTGTCTAGAAAACTGAAACTGAAAATAGTTGACGCTCACAAAGCTGGAGAAGGCTATAAGAAGATAGCAAAGCGTTTTCAGATGTCAATATCCTCTGTTCAGAATGTAATTAAGAAATGGCAGTCATCAGGAACAGTGGAAGTTAAAGCAAGATCTGGAAGACCAAGAAAAATATCAGACAGAACAGCTCGCAGGATTGTGAGAAAAACAATTCAAAACCCACGTTTGACTGCCCAAACTTTCGATCCCCACTGTATATATAAGTGATTTTGCGCACTCCTCTAGCCCTGTAGCAGTATTTCTGTTATAGGGCGGTGATGGGAAAGCAGTTAATGCATTATCTGCATTAAGGTAAAAAAACCTTCCATGGTCAGCTTCACCACAGCCCTCCCAAAATACTTAATTGAGCCCAATCTTGATCCAGCGCTGTGCCTGAGAGTAGCACTGCTGCTCTCTCTTTCTCTCCTCACCAGACATGGAGGCAGCAACGAAAGCCAATGGATCCTACTGCTGTCAATCACAGTCTTTGAGGAGAGAGCCGGGGACAGGATCAAGCTGCGCTGTGTGTGTCAATAGATGCACTCAGCTTGGCTCAGGATCAAGTCCACACTTCTGCTCCCCCTAGCAAATAGCTTGCTATGTTTGTAGACACAGAAGATGATGAGTGGACAGTGCTGGTAGGGGACCCCAGAAGAGGAGGTGTGGGGACACACTGTGCAAAACTATTTCATACAGCAGGTAAGTATTCTTAATTTAAAATAAACTAACTTTACACTCATTTTAAAGCTTTCGTGATGAATAAATGCATCAGTTGCTATCTGTGTGATTCCAAACATTTGAGGTTTGATAGTGCATATGAACTATTTTATTTGCTAAAGGATCTATAACTCCGTTCATCCAACACAGTGATCTGTGCTTCTCTGCCAAACAGAATAGTTCATTCCATGACCTCACCTTTCTTCACTGTAGTTAGCGACACTGTCTAGGAAAAAAACATTCAAAAAGCTTACCTCTCCCACTGCTCCATCACTAAATGCTGCTCTCCTCAAGAAAAATATTTCTTAATAATTAGCCCTTACCTTCCCACAGGGGTCAATAACATACTACACCACTGCAAAGGTTAAAAACTGCTATTCAGGGAAGAATAAACAGAATATATGGGGAGCACATCAGAGATATCTGCAAGGAGTGACCAGTCAAGAAAACCTGTTACTTTGACCTGAAGACGCAAAGTGATCAACTATTTTTGATATTGAATACCCACTAACTGTTAATAAAAGTGTAAAAATACTAAAGAAGCCCCAGAACCAAAAAAAAAATAACTACAAAAATCTTGTGGAAACAATTCATAATAAATATATAGGTTCTCTGTGTCCATAAGACTTCCAGCCAAGCTTTTCAGCCAATGTGGAAACTTGTCTCAGCCAATGCCAATGATTTTCCATGGAAACCTGCAGACTATCATACAAGACGTTTGTAGGCTATGATTACATGGGTACATATGTAAATATATTTAAAGAACCACAAAAAGCTTGAAAGACACACAAACATAAATATCAACCACATGTGCACATTTGCTTCTACGTTCTCTAGATTGATACAAAACTGTTTTACAAGCTTTGCTAATTAAGAGCCATCAGATTGTTCTCAAAAGCAGCCAAAGCTTTAGATAAATCGCACGGGCTTTACTGCCTATAAACATTGGAGAGACTTGATAGGGCTTACCAATGCACTCACTGTTCAGGTTTTGTTGCCTTGCCAAAAGGTTAATTGACTCTCTCTGCTACTTAGAATTATCCTTGTTTAAAGCTACAGGAAATCAAACAAGATTATTTTTTCTCTTTCCATATTTGAATGTGTTTTAAGAAAGGAATAAATCAACAAAGGGGATCAAATAAAATAAATAAATAAATAAATAAAACGATTATTTTAATTAAACACAGGAATGATAGCTATAAAAATGTACTATACCCTACACTGCAAATTCAGAATTAAAATCAAAGAATTAAAACTCCTCTATTAAGGATCTTGCTCCTCATATGCTTTCTTTTTCTTTTTTTTTGTGCTTTAGAGTTTTTTTTATGTTTTTTTTTTGCATCATCTCCAGAGTGGGACACTCCTCCATGCAGATAACTGAAATATTCAAAATGCAAACCTACCCCACTGAGTCTGCAGACCAAATGAAATAAAAGAAACCCACAAAGTACCCCCAGGAATAAGGCCTGCTTCACATATATGCATCTTTTAGTGCTTTTTTGTATGTTGTTGAATATCTCAGAATATTGCTACCATCCATTGAACATGGTTTCCTATGGGACACATTCATATCTATGTGTTTTCAGCAGCTGCATTGTTGGATACGGTCAGGGACTTTTTTTACCGCAGCAGATTACACTACGCATAGGTGTTAACCCAGACTAAATGTGTGCACCACAAATATAAAAAATGTAAAAATAACATTAATATAAATTACATAAAACTATATAAAAGTACAGTGCCCTACAAATATAGCTCACAGATTAAAAACATTTGAAAACATACAACCCCCCACCTCAAAAAAGACTTCAATATACCCATCCTTATACAATGTAATCCATCAAGGAACTCAACTGACACTGACCATGGTCAATAAGCCATATACATAATACATATAATGAAATTACCCATGTAGGCACATACAAAATTACATATATATATATATATATATATATATATATTCAGGCGTACCTCGGTTTACGAATTTAATTCGTTCTGCGGGACTATTCGTATTGCAAAAAAATCATAAACCGAAACACGGTTTCCCATAGTAATGCATTCAATACCAATTAATCCGTTCTGGAGGTTAGAAAACAGTTGAAAAAAAGTTTTTTATCTGTTCAAAACTCTTTATAAAGTGCACTTTAAAGGCATAAATACTGTACAGGAACATGATTAAAAATTAATTTGTAAATGCATTGAAAACCAATTAATCTGTTCCGGAGGTCAGAAAACAATAATAAAAAAGTTTTATCTTTTCAAAACTCTTTATAAAGTGCACTTTAAAGGCATAAAGGGACATGATTAAAAAAAATTTGTAAATGCATTGAAAACCAAATATTCCGTTCTGGAGGTCAGAAAAAAGTAAAAAAAAAGTCTTATCTGTTCAAAACTCTTTATAAAGTGCACTTTAAAGGCATAGTATTGTATAGGGATATGATTCAAAAAAATCTGTAAATGCATTGAAAACCAATGAATCCGTTTGTATTGCGAAAAAAAAAATTTGTACACCGAGCCATTATTTTCAATGGATTTTCATTCGTAAACCGAAAATTACGTTAACCAAGGCTTTCGTATATCGAGGTACGCCTGTACACATATATATATATATATATATATATATATATATATATATACAAAGGTGTGACCATTTCATTCACGGAATGCCCCTGGAATAGCACTATGGTGGTGAATGGTGAGCCTTTCATATTCGAGTGTGTTCTAACATGTTCTGACTTGCACTTACCTGGTTTGCAGACCAGTTAATTCTCAGTCTTTACTGAGTAGAAGAAATAACATGTGTGTGCATTGCTCTGTTGGCGAAAAATGAGTGATAGGAAAATGGAGCAGTGGTTTAACATCAAACTTTGCGTAAGAATTGGCAAAAATGTGAGGGAAACTTTTGCTCTGTTACACTGGTGAACATTCCTTGAAGAAATCAAGTGTTTTCGAATAGGTGGCTTAAGGAGGGGACAAGAAGATGTCCATGATGTTGCAAGAAGTCAGCAGCCAAAAACACAAAAGAAGGATGCAACTGTGGAAAATTAAAAGGTTACGGGAATCTCTTCAGAGGGGAAGACCGGACCTCTGACCTGACAACTGGATTCTCCACCACGACAATGATCCTGCACATGATGCGTTACGTATTTGCGAGTTCCTGGCCCAGAAATCCATTCTGAAAATTGACCAACCCCTTTATTCCCCTGACTTAGGACCCTGCAACTTTAGGCTGTTATCAAAATTAAAATATGCCTTAAAATGAAACAGATTTGATGACATTCCATATATCCAGCGCACCGCAACAAAAGAAAGTGGAAAACAAATTCCAGGAATTTTTGGGGCATTGGCACAGTCATCTAGAAAACTGTGTTGCTTCACAAGGAGACTACTTTGAAGCTGACAACAGCCACTAGTGTACAGGTAAGCAAACTTTTTGTTTCCGAGTCCATTCTGAGAATTAAATTGTCATTACATATATAAATAAAGGGTCTATAATTTTATCAGAGGTGTATTTTACATGATAGAGAAAGCATATCAAGCAAAAATGCAGAAAAAACACATGACACAAATGTTATAAATTGAGTTTCAGTTTAGTGAGTAAAATAAGTATTTGATCCCCAAACAAAACATGACTTAGTACTTGGAGAATCCATTGTTGGCAAGCACAGTGATAAGACGTTTCTTGTAGGTGGTTACCAGGTTTGCACACATCTCAGGATATATTGTGTTACCACGTTTGTTTGGTAACTGTGGTCCCAACTGCCTTGAGATCATTCCAAAGCTCCTGTGAGCCTAGTAGTTCTAGGTTGATCCTTCACTTTTCTCATGATCATCCTTACCCCGTGAGGTTAAATCTTGCATGGAGCTCCAGACTGAGGCGATTGATGGTTATTTTGTATTTCTTCCACTTGCAAATAATCGCACCAACAGCTGTCTCTTTCTCACCAAGCTTCTTGATGATTGTCTTGTAGCCCATTCCAGCCTTGTGCAGGTCTACAATCTTGTCCCTGATGTCCCTTGACAGCTCTTTGGTCATTTGCCCATGATGGTGAGGTTTGAATGGAAGAAAGAGATTCTGTGGACAAGTGTATTTTATATACATAACGATTTTTCATTAGAAGCACCTTCTTAAATTGACAGGACTAATCTGTGTACCACATGAGCACATAGCCAGTCTGTGGGCGCCAGATTTATTGTTGGTTGGTAGGGGATCAAATACTTATTTTACTCACAGAACTAAAACTCAATTTATAAACTTTGTATCATTTTTTTTTCTGGATTTTTGGTTGATATTCTGTCTCTATCATTTAAAATACACCTATAATAAAAAATTATAGACTCTTCATTTCTTTGGAAGTGGGCACTGACTTACATAGTATAAAATGAGGACTGTTGGCACAAATATATCGCTCCACCAGAAGCTCTTATACAATTTTGTGGTGAAAATATTTGTTTCAGGAGGTACTTTTTTGTAAACAGGCAGCAGAAATGATGTAATGACAACAACATTGCTCTAAGTATCATTACATGAGAGTGCAGAGCCCTGTGGTGCAAATTTCCATGATGCCTACAACTGTAGTGAATACAGGTTTACTTGTTGTGTTGTTTACTTTATGCTGTGATTTCATTTCATTCATTGCTATACATGTTGTCTATGTTTAGACTTAAAGTAGGACCACGCCTTGCAGGGGAACCTTGACATAGTGTGTGTTTGTAATTATAAGAAATGGAGACCTCTGCTTTTATTAAAATGTTAAAAATTGGTCCCCACTGCAGGTCGCAGAGCTCAGTACTGGAAAATTTTGTATGTGCTTGTAAATAACTGCCCATCCCACGCTAGTTATAAATGGACTGAGTTGCTTGCCATTTTCTCTTTTTGTTCTAATTTTCATTCATGTGGTGTACTTTATGGCCCCACCTTTCAGGACAAGTCAAAGGTTCAAACCACAAAAAGCAAACAGTTTAGAGAGCTACGATGTGCCAAGCAAAGCAAGAGGCTTTGGAGACCACCTGCATCGGAGTAACGAATATGGCTCACAACAGGCAAGCCTGTGCCATTTAACAGAGAAGGGAACAACAAAAAACGCAGGTCAAAAATGATCCATTTGAACGGCCCCTTCCATTGACAGAAATCATTACCCTGAGGGTTCATTATATAACCCGGGCTAGGTCAGCATATTCTATCAGCCAGATAAGGACACAAGAAAGTCTTTGCTTTGCCTCGGGTGCTGTTCAGCCCTCTGCAATCTAATTAAAGGCTTAACCGCAGATAGATTTACAGCTTAATTATACCCTGAGAAAACTAAGATTTGAAATGTTTTAAAATCCAGACATCATGGAGGGTCATTTATTGTCGACTGAAGTCGGCCACCCATATCTAGTAGTAATGGCACGGTTCAAAAGAAATCAGGATACAGTTACAACTTTACTGGTAATAATTTTATAAGCAACAGGTGCCATGTCTGATGCACTCCAAACAGCTAGTCATAAAGTCCATATATCCTGTTCTATAAACTAAGGCTTTGGGATCTTGGTGGACAGTTGGTAACCTCTTTAAGCAAAAGACTTTTTAAAAAGAAAACAAAATTTGAATGCCGTTTAGTGCAGTAATACTCTGAGCCCAAGCTGCATAATAATGCCTCCCTGACATTTGGCAGTCCGGCCAGTTCTGTATTCAAAGATTCTATTCCACTCCCATACAGGAATATAATGTATAACGTGGACCTAGCAGTCATGAAAAGATAAATAGTCCATTAAAAGAGAAAGCTAAAAAACACCTATACCACACTTTTAGATCATACTCTTTGCAGATATTTTCCTACTCTGGGACAAAAACACCATGAGGCTGAATTTTTGGGTCACTGGAGCTGGTTAACACCAGTTATCCCTCTCCACACAAATGGTGGTTGCCACCACATGTTATAAAGGAAGCACACACCATTCATAACATCTGCAATCTCTGTTCTGACATTTTAAAATAAAATTCATTATCAATGCAAGACACGAATATTTCCAATATGTTAGCTTTCCTCACAGGAGCCAAATGTTTTCTGATTCAATGTATGATTTTTAAACATTTTAAAGAAAGAAAAAAAGGGTTCCAAAGAAACGTTTGGGTAGGTCCCAGGACCCAAACGTCCTCCACCTGGGCCTACCTAATCCAGGGCAGATCAGGGTCTAACTCTTGGCTGCACTTAGTCCACAACCTTTTAAGCACTCTTCCTCTCCTTTACACCTGCATGTACGGTATGCCTAAAATAAAGTGCGCCCTATACACACACTGACCATACTCCTGGTCTTCCTTGGCAATCACCCCACTCTGGCTGGAGACCCCTCCTGCACTGGGCACAACCAGAGACCATAGGCAGTCCAAATCCTCAAATCTGTACACTACATGGATGTGTAATTGAATCTAGCAATGGGAGGGATAAAAGTTTATGGATGTAGCCTGCATCTACTGGATGAGTTCCATAACCTGCTGCTGCCTCTGCTTGCTGGTCTCACAAGATTTGATCATGTCATTACTGTGCTGCTCACTGTTCTTGCTGGAGAGGAAGCTGAACTTGAAGACTTGCAGTAAAAGAATCTCCCTGCTTCCGCTTCCTTAGCTCTGTGGCTATTCATTTGCCCTCTGCTTGTCTTTTTGAGACAAAGGTTTCATAGTTCAGGTCCTATTTAACTGTGAAGATCTATGAAGCATCTTTTGAGGTGAGGAGAGAAGTCATTCAAGGTGAGCATAAAAACCTATTTATTACAAATAAGGGCTATCTATAGATACCATATGTTTCATGTGCAAATATAACACTCTAGCATCTATGTGATAATTATAAGTGAACTGAATATTTTTATGAGAAAACTATCATATGATAATGTAGACAACATCACAGAATGGTAGACTTAATGTTTCACTGTATTCTACAGGTACTTCCAAAATAAATTCTTTAGATAAGGACTCAGAACTGATGGCAGCAATCCCAGCATCTCTATCAGAAGACCAAAACAATGCAAAATTCTATATTTCTTCCCGGGAAAAAAATTATTGTGATTGTACCCTTGATAAATTGCACCAATGATATAGTGCAATGAGTCTGCCAGCACCCATGATTCATGAGGTAAGCTGACATGATATAATAGGTCCTGGCAGAATCCAATCCCCTATGTCCTGCACAAGGGCGCTGAATTGCGGTTTCACATTAGCTAAGCAATACGCACCTTTGGCAACATGTTGTAAACCACAAATAATATATATATATTTTTTTTCTTTTCTATGCAGGTCAGAAGGGCAAAAGTCAATGGAATCGAAAGACTGTTATATAAATACTGAAGGACTGTTTTAAAATCTAAATATATACAGTATATAAGAGGACACAGGGTTTAAATTCTATAGATTGAAAATATGGTCAACTGGAAATAATATCATATTTTAAATTAGTCTTTATGATTCTTTTAAAGTGTTCCTAAACCCAGGACCCTGCATTCACTATATCTGGTATCGCAGGACCCTGCATTCACTATATCTGGTCTCCCTGGACCCTGCATTCACTAAATCTGGTATCGCAGGACCCTGCATTCACTATATCTGGTCTCCCAGGACCCTGCATTCACTATATCTGGTCTCCGCGGACCCTGTATTCACTATATCTGGTCTCCGCAGACCCTGCATTCACTATATCTGGTATCCCAGGACCCTGCATTCACTATATCTAATCTCCCAGGACCGTGCATTCACTATATCTGGTCTCCCCTGACCCTGCATTCACTATATCTGGTCTCCCCAGACCCTGCATTCACTATATCTGGTCTCCCCGGACCCTGCATTCACTATATCTGGTCTCCCCAGACCCTGCATTCACTATATCTGGTCTCCCAGGACCCTGCATTCACTATATCTGGTCTCCCCAGACCCTGCATTCACTATATCTGGTCTCCCCGGACCCTGCATCCACTATATCTGGTCTCCCCGGACCCTGCATTCACTATATCTGGTCTCCCCAGACCCTGAATTCACTATATCTGGTCTCCCCGGACCCTGCATTCACTATATCTGGTCTCCCAGGACCCTGCATTCACTATATCTGGTGTCCCTGGACCCTGCATTCATTATATCAGGTCTCCCACAGTACACACAACTTGGAAATGCAATTATTTCAGTGAATATAAACTGCTAAATGCCTTTTCTCATCAGTAGTATACAGCAGGCTTGTGACTTCTGTCAGTGTCCTGCCGAGCCCTGGTTAAAACTTATAGGAGGAGTTTTCATTTTCCACATTTTCCGGTCCTTAAGGGGTTAACGGGCACTCTTAGACCCCCAAAATGCATTGGCTACTTTTTGGATTGTCCCCCTGACTTTTATTGGAATAAAGTTGTTTCTATACCCCTTAGCAGTGGTGTGGCATTTCGATTTCCATTTTTGTTGTAGTACACTACAAGTCAAAGAGACCATGGAGATCCTCTGGGGTGTGGAAGCCGCCTGCCCAGGAACCAGATTATTTACATCAACAGTAATATTTAAGAAAGCAATACCTGTGAGAGAACCCTACGGGTTGAACACTATTTTTCCACTTTCCCCAAGGATCAGGAAAATGACAGATGACAACAGTGGTGACAACTGACCAGTGCTGGGAGGAGGAGGACAAAATCAGTTCACCATAATGTGCCAGTATATAGCGCGGTCTTGCATATCATGACAAATACTCATGTTCCCCTTCATAAAGATGATCGCATTCCCATACATAATTAAAAAAAAAGAAGTTAACCACACATCAAGTAGCTTTAGGTAATTTGTGCAGTATTAAGATTTAAAATGATCCAATCAAACTGATTTTTAATGACATGTTAATCACTAGGGCAGACACAGCAAACGATCATATGACAAATGTGGGCTCCAGCCAAGAATTCATACAGTGTCATGCAATGTGGTGCATGTGGCTTTCATGGCGAAAATTTAAAGGGAAAGTCCTTAAAGAGAAGCTATGGCCCCTCTCCGCCCAAAAAATTAAAAGTCACCAGCTATAAATGCTGTAGCTGCTGACTTTTAATGAGAGGAGTCTTACCTATCCAGGGATCTAGCACCATCCTCACTTGGGCCAGTTCTTTGACGGTCTTCTGGTCCTTGGCGCCTACATGTTTACTAAGGGAAGACGGCTGTGACTCCTGCATATGCATCCAGCTTCCCACTGCACATGCGTAAGCCACGCTGCGCTTTTTGAATGGTCCTGTAGCCTTCTGGGATCTTCTAGGTACTCCCTCCCCCCAAATAAATAATTGTTATAAAAAGTGGTGGGGGGAGTGCAAAAGCGGAACTTCCCCTTTTGGCCTCCACTCATCTCTATGCCCTTGGAGGACTAGAGTGATGTTTTTTAAAGCACTAGATCAATGCTTTTTTTGATCCAATGCTTTACATTGCAGAGGAGAGATGTGGGGTCTTATTGACCCCATATGTCACCATAAAGAGGACCTGTCACTAATTATTTCTATCACAAGGGATGCATGTATTTCTCCTGATAAGAATAAAAGTGGTAAAACATTTTTTAAAGGGATAGAGCAAAAAATAAAAAAAAATAAAAATAAATTTTAATGTGCCCCCATCCCCTCGTACTGAACACATACGTAGGCCACGCCCACATATCAAATAGCTGCATCACTCATTCACGGACTTCCATGAATGAATGAACTGTAAGACTTGTAGTTTTCAATTACCTACCACAGTGCTGTGGAGTTCAGTGAAGCTTCCTGTCATAATATCTGCTTGCTTGTACATCCCGTATGGCAAGCAGATATTCTGACAGGTCTGCAGGAGACCTGCATCACCTCAGCGATCTACTGATCGATGGTGCAATGCTTTCCAGGCTCCTGTAGACAAAAATAATAAATGCACATTTTTTTACCTGTAAAAAAATGTGCATTTATTATTTTTATCTAAAAGGTGAACTTATCCTTTAAACAGAAAACCTTCCATCTTCCCCTTTCACATACACGATATTGCTATAAGTATACGGCCCCCCTCCAAATCATTGGATTCAGGTGTTCCAATCACCTCCATGGCCACAGGTGTATAAAATCAAGCCCCTAGGCATGCAGACTGCTTCTACAAACATTTGTGAAAGAATGGGTCGCTCTCAGGAACTCAGTGACTCCAAGCGTGATAGGCTGCCACTTGTGCAATAAGTCCATCCGTGACATTTCCTGGCTACTAAATATTCCACGGTCAACTGTTAGTGGTATTAAAACAAAGTGGAAGCAACTGGGAACAACAGCAACTCAGCCCCCAAGTGGTAGGCCACGTAAAATGACAGAATGGGGTCAGCGCATGCTTAAGCGCACAGTGCGCAGAAGTCGCCAACTGTCTGCAGAGTCAATAGCTAAAGACATCCAAACTTCAAGTGGCCTTCAGATTAGCACAACAACAGTGCATAGAGAGCTTCATGGAATGGGTTTCCATGGCCGAGCAGCTGCATCCAAGCCTTACATCACCATGTGCAATGCAAAGCGTCGGATGCAGTGGTGTAAAGCACGCCGCCACTGGACTCTAGAGCAGTGGAGACGTGTTCTCTGGAGTGACCAATCACGCTTCTCTGTCTGGCAATCTGATGGACATGTCTGGGTTTGGCGGTTGTTCGGAGAATGGTAGTTGCCTGACTGCTTTGTGCCAAGTGTAAACTTTAGTGGAGGGGGAATTATGATGTGGGGATGTTTTTCAGGGTTTGTGCTGGGCCTCTTAGTGCTGCATTCAGTATTACGTAACAGAAATGTTCAAAGCAGGGTTAAAATGTAGGTTTATGAAAAAATATAGGGGTTTATTTACTAAAGCTGGAGAGTGCAAAATCTGGTGCAGCTCTGCATAGAAACCAATCAGCTTCCAGGTTTTATTGTCAATGCTTAATTCACCAAGCTTAAGTTAGAAGCTGAATGGCTACCATGCACAGCTACACCAGATTCTGAGTACTCCAGTTTTAGTAAAACTCCATAGCATTCAGTACATCTCTGCAATAAATGCACATTTTTCAATTTATTATCCCTGCCAGAAATCCAGTAAGCTTTTAAAGCTGAATTCTAGGTATGGGTATTTTTGAATAGTTACACTGGTCCAAGTTGCTGCCATATACAGTGTCTTGAAAAAGTATTCATACTCCTTGAAATTTTCCACATTTTGTCATGTTACAACCAAAAATGTAAATTGTATTTATTGATTTTATTTGATAGACCAACACAAAGTGGCACATAATTGTGAAGTTGAAGGAACATGCTAAATTGTTTTCAATATTTTTTACAATTAAATATCTGAAAAGTGTGGTGTGCATTTGTATTCAGCCCCCTTTACTCTGACACCCCTAACTAAAATCTAGTGGAACCAATTGCCTTCAGAAGTCCCCTAATTAGTAAATAGAGCTCACCTGTGTGTAGTTTAATCTCAGTATAAATACAGCAATCTCAGTATAAATACAGTATATGTGAAGCCCTCAGAGGTTTGTTGGAGAACATTAGTAAACAAACAGCATCATGAAGGCCAAGGAACACACCAGACAGGTCGGGGATAAAGTTGTGAAGAAGTTTAAAGCAGAGTTAGGTTATAAAAAAATATCCCAAGCTTTGAATGTTTCACAGAGCACTGTTCAATCCATCATCCAAAGGTGCTCTGGTCAGAGAGGCCAAAATGGAACTTTTTGGCCTAAAAGAAAAACGCTATGTGTGGCGAAAAACTAACACTGCACATCACCCTGAACACTACTTCCTGCCATGAGGCTCCATGCACACGGGTGTTTTAATAAGGCTGGTAACGTTAGCTGTGTAAAGTCACGTTAAAAATGTGAGTTTTTAAAAATGTTTAGCATTTTTGTATTAGCGTTTAGTGACGCTTGTGTTTTTTTAGTGTTTTTTAGGTTTTTTTGACCCCCCAATTTTTTTTTTGGTTGAAAAAAGTCCAAAAACGTTGGTTTGCTGCGATTTACCGCTTTTGTCAGCATTAGAGCATTTTTACAGCTAAAAAACTCCTCTAGAAACCCACTAGTCCTGGGGTTTTTTTCCAGTCACAAAACGTCCCAGCCAAAAAAAGCTGATTCCAGTCTATGTGTGTATGGACACATAGGATAACATGCTGGGGAGTTTACTAGCTGTAGAAAAAAACATCAAAAGCCAAAAACAGCAGTTTTAAAAATGTCCCGTGTGCATGAGGACTGAAACATGGTGGTGGAAACATGGTGGTGGCAAAATCATGTTGTGGGGATGCTTTTCTTAAGCAGGGACAGGGAAGCTGGTCAGAGTTGATGGGAAAATGGATGGAGTCAAATACAGGGCAATCTTAGAAGAAAACCTGTTAGAGTCTGCAAAAGACTTGAGACTGGGGTGAAAGTTCACCTTCCAGCAGAACAATGACCCGAAACATCCAGCCAGAGCTACAATGGAACGACTTAGATCAAAGCATATTCATATGTTAGAATGGCCCAAAGTCCAGACCTAAATCAAATTGAGAATCTGTGGCAAGACTAGAAAATTGCTGTGCACAGACGCTCTCCATCCAATCTGACAGAGCTTGGGCTATTTTACAACGAATAATGGGCAGAAATGTCCCTCTCTAGATGTGCAAAGCTGGTAGAGACATCCCCAAAAATACTTGCAGCTGGAATTGCAGTTAAAGGGGGTCCTACAAAGTATTGACTCTGGGGGGCTGAATACAAATACACACCACACTTTTCACATATATATTTGTAAAATCTATACCTGGAATTCAGCTTTAAAGTGGAACTAAATCATCCAATCCTTTAAAGCTAAGGAAGCTGCCATATTAGCATCTGTTTGATCTACAGTTCCATGGTGCCAATTATGACACCAGCTATTTGATGGCTTGACAGTTTGATTGGGAGAAAGCAACTGTGTCTTTTATCACTCAGGGCATGCCTTGTTTTGGAAAACTGGAAACTGTGAAATTGATGGATTTAGTTCTGCTTTACCTTCCTGTAGTCAGCTGACAACAGACTTCAGAGAAGAGAGACATCAGCGCCACTCTAAGTGTAGACGAATAAAATCATGCAGATTTAATGGTAAAATTGCACTCACATAGATAACAGGTAGGCATGTCAAGTGATGGAGGTCAAGTGGGAGCATAGGGTCCTTTGGCCGTGCTCTCGGTGTATTCCCGCTGTTCCAGTGGTGTCCAGGGCTCAGGGAGTAGCAGAGGCTCGCAGGGAAGCTCGCAGGGTTGATGTCATTGCATGGACCGGGTTTCCAAGATGGCGCTCGTTTGAAGCATGCTCACTCCTTCGTCAGGCCACTGGGCCTCCATCACTTGACATGCCAACCTGTTACCTATCTATGTGAGTGCAATTTTACCATTAAATCTGCCTGATTTTAACTGTCTACACTTAGAGTGGCGCTGCTGTCTCTCTTCTCTACCTGCATTAGGAGTATCTACAAGCTCTTACAGCCGTCTGCCTCCTCAGACAAGTCCATACTACTACAAGCCCCCCACTACATATGGAATTGGACACCACCTCCACACGGACCTTCTACTAACCCCCATTGCTGATGGACCATCCCCAAATGCACATTGGGTAGATGCATCTTAGCGCTCCCTCCCCCACTCACCTCTGACAACAGAGTTCAACCTGTGTTAGTTGTGTGTGTGCGTATGTGTTTATGTCACTACCCTTTCACATATCCATGTATATTGTGTTCGCTAAGATGCCCATCTAAAAGCTCTTTATAAATATCAACACTCCTCATTGACACCACCAAGGGTGGGAGGAATCAGGGATGTCATTCTTTTTCTTGTATCACTGCTTAGTAAATCACTGACCCAGACCAAGAATACATCCTTTGACACTGAGACTCTTGACCAACATACCTGCTTTGGGTTATTGGCTGGTTTGGTTGAGCAAATTCAACATGGTGGCTGAAATGACCTACAGATTATATTTAATATCCAAATTAAATACATTTTAAATCTCAAATGTAATGTCTTGTTCTGCATACAGCTGTGCGAATATCTATAAGCATGCTCAGCTGGCTAGCAGCTTTTGTTTTACGATGATTTTTTTGCGCATACTTCTAATGTTCTTTTAATAAATTGTACAGTCATTTCCACTTTAACTTTACTACACAATGACTACACAACATCTACTACAGAAGCTGAATAAATCAGACATGTTATTATTAAGTTAATTGTGTGATGTTAGACCACACAGACCGCACATCAAGAAAAATGAGTTGCGAAATAATTTGCCTTCCAGGTAAGATCTCCCCTTTCACCACTCGGTGTGTCAGAAAAGAAAGCTATTTCTCCCGTAGGGGGAAAACTGACGTGTATAAAAGAATGTCACAGCAGACAAATAAAGTTTTTACTGGCGAGCGCAGTTGAGTTAAGTTCCATTTATGTTAGTCAATACATAATGAAGAGTTGCAGCTAATGACACGTGGGGCGTTAAAGAGGACCTTTGATCCCAGGATTTAATTACACGCTGGGGGCAGTTTGTGGAATATTTTTGTTTCTTCTGCGTACACAGCTAGTTGCTAATGAAAACTGAAAGCCAAATACGGCTCGATTTCTGGGTCAGGAAAATGACTCCAAAAAAGAAAAAGAGTTTTTGAAACTTTCTACTGCATTATGTCACAGGCCAGAGATGGGATTGAGTAACGCATAAGAGAATTAAGTGTGGATAATTACCCGGAACATAACGTCGATACTTTTCCAAGGCAAGAAATCTCATGCTTCGACCGCAGAACATAAAGAAACACAAAAAATGCAATATGTACATGGTGTAAGTATCTGAATAAATTAGTGTGAAAAAACATCATTGTATTTAGTTACAATTGACATCACTAGTCATCAAAGAGAAGGATTCCCAATATGTTTTCATTTATGCCAAAGAGTAATAAAAAACAAATTGAAATATTCTGTACTGTTAAGTTTTAAAGTGGAACTCCATGGAAATATTAAACATAGCAAAAAATGCTTTGGCTCAAATTATAACTAGTACAGGAAAGGTGCACATGACTGGGCAACAGTGTCCACCAGTAAGGATGCCCCATTGTCAGCAGTCAGTGGGAAGCAGAAAGCCCAAGTGGCCATGTCAGTAGGATGAAGAACGGCTTAGAAAGAAAGCCCCATCACTGTTGTCTAGTGAAATGAAGAATGTCACAGCATATGTGTCCATAGGATGAGGACGCCTTGGCATCAGTTTCCTTGAGAGGAAGAATGTCCCATTATGGTCATTAGATTGAAAAATGCACCAGCGTCTGTGTCTGTGGGAGGAAGGCTGCCCCATCATTGGCATCCAGCAGGATGAAAAATGTCACAGCATAGGTGTCTGTTGGTGAAGAACAACTTGGAATCAGTGTCTTTGAGAGGAAGAATGCCCCATCATGGTAAGTGGGATGAAAAATGTTACAGCGTATGTGTCCATCACAGAATGAAGAATACCTTGGGGTTAGTGTCCTTAACATGAAGAATGCCCCATCATAGTCTGCTGGATGAAGAACATCATAATGTATGTATCCATAGGATGAGGAATGGCCTGGCATTAGTTTACTTGAGAAGAACAATGCCCCATCATGGTCAGTGGACTGTAGAATACACCAGTGTCCGCATTAATGGGAGGAAGAATGCCTCATCATTGGTGTTCAGTGGGATGAAAACGTCATAATGCACCTGTCCATAGGATGAAGAATGCCTTGACATCAGTTTGGAATTTAGAATGCTCTAGTGATCGTGTCCATGAGAGGAAGATTGTCCCATCATGGTTAGCGGGATGAAGAATGCACCACCGTTTGTGTCTGTAGAATGAAGAATTGGTATCCATTGGGAGGAAGAATTCCCTGGTGATGGTTTCCATAGAAAGAAGAATTTTCCAGTGTCTCTATCCTTGTCACCCAGCATTTGTGTCAATGGTTTCTGTCCTGCGATGCTGAGCCCTCTCGCAGATAATGTCATTGTTGGCATAGTTTCCGCACCCAGGTGTTGGAATGAGTAATCCAGTATATGAGACATACACTGGGTTTTCGGAATCAGGAACAGTTTTCTTCCAGTTACTGTATGTATTCTTAATGGCTAACCTTATGTCTGGAGTTCCTCAAACTGATTACTGGATACCGTCTGCCATTTATCAGTCAATATGGATTCATTTGGCCCATAATTGCTAGCATTTTCAGTAGTGTGATTCAATTAATAAAAATCACCTGTGTAGCTCTTAGCAATTGAACAAAGCTTTAGTTGACGAAATATTTGACAGCAGAATAGCGATAAAACAAATGGAAAATTTCCCATTATATTTATGTTATGGTTTATATACACTTTAATTAAAAGTGCAGTACATAAAATGTGTCAATTGGTAGCTTACCCCTTTTTATATCTTTTTTTCTTCAGGTTACTTATTCTTCTCTTTAGACCTTTAGATCCTGCCGGAGTCATGACTTTCTACACCTAAACTTACAGTTCTGCTTTAATGTGAGTCTACATAGGCTAAAAATGTCACCCTAGGATGCACAGCACAAGCTGATGTGCCAATGCACAGCCTGCCAACAAAGGTCATGGCAAAGCCGAAATCAATATCACCAGGTAGGGAGGTATAGGTTTCCTGGAAAGAACTGTTTTCTGAAATGGAATAAGGGACATTGTGTGACGACCTTTACTCACCACCATATATCATCCATATGTCATATGATGTTCAGGATCTAATACAGTGTAACAGTGTGACATCATAGACTGATACATATAACATCTGATTACCATCAAAGCATGAAGCCTGAGCTGAACATAACAAAACCCGGGGGGGGGGGGAATTAATCAAATACATAAATCTTATACAGGCAATGACAGCATAATAATTACCAGGGCCAATAACAATGCTACAGAATTCATGCAGCCCAGGAGGGACACGATCATGAATTATCCATAGGCATGCTATTGTAACATATAGCGGAGCAAGCAATATTTTAAAATATTTAATCGCTAACTGTTATACTTTATGCATTGAACAGGGCCATTCATATGCAGTGCACCCCTTCTGGTGCTCCCAGGAGGGACAGGTACAGCATCCAGCCCCATTGCAGGCAGCCTGTCAAAGTCAATGGCAGACTGCAGCTGGACGGGGCTGAATGGTGTACTGAATGGTATCAGTGTTTACAGACCTGTCCATTCAGGAATGAGGTTCCACAATACAGAAGACCTGCATTCCAGGACTTCATCCTTAAATGAACAGGACCCTAAGGGGATTATTTACTAAAGCTGGAGAGTCCAAAATCAGACTCCCTTCTGCATAGAAACCAGTCAGCTTCCAGGTTTCATTGCCAAAGCTTCATTGAACAAGCTGAGGTTAGAAGCTGATTGGTTTCTATGCAGAAGGGAGTCTGATTTTGGACTCTCCAGCTTTAGTAAATAAACCCCTAAATGTCTGCAGCCGGGCAGTCTTTGACCATCTCCAGTCTCTGACCATCTCCTGCAGCATGTCCCCAATGACATTATTTTCCTTACTCCTCTTTTCTGACCGTTTTTCACTAGTTTTGCATTTGGCTAGGGTCAGTGTCACTACTGGTGGTATGAGGCAATACCTGGACCCTACAGAAGTTGCACAGGCAGTCCAACTCTTCCAGAATAGCACATCAATATTTGCCATTGCCAGGTTTGCTGTGTCTCCCAGCACAGTCTCAAGAGCATGGAGGAGATTCCAGGAGACAGGCAGTTACTCTAGGAGAGCTGGAGAGGGTCATAGAAGGTCCTTAATCCATCAGCAGGACAGGTATCTGCTCCTTTGTGCAAGGAGGAACAGGATGAGCACTGCCAGAGCCCTCCAAAATAACCTCCAGCAGGCCACTGGTGTGAATGTCTCTGACCAAACAATCAGAAACAGATTTCATGAGGGTGGCTTGAGGCCCCTAAGTCCTCTAGTGGGCCCTGTGCTCACTGCCCGGCACCAGAGAGCTTGATTGGCATTTACCATTGAACACCAGAACTGGTAGGTCTGCCACTGGCGCCCTGTGCTTTTCACAGATGAGAGCAGGTTCACCCTGAGCACATGTGACAGACGTGAAATGGTCTGGAGAAGCCGTGGAGAACATTATACTGCCTGTAACACCGTTCAGCATGACCGTTTTGGTGGTGGGTCAGTGATGGTCTGGGGAGGCATATCCATGGAGGGATGCACAGACCTCTACAGGCTAGACAATGGCACCCTGACTGCCATTAGGTATTGGGATGAAATCCTTGGACCCATTGTCAGACCCTATGCTGGTGCAGTGGATCCTGGGTTCCTCCTGGTGCACAACAATGCCCAGATGAAGGATTATTATTATACAGTATTTATATAGCACCAACAGTTTGCTCAGCGCTTTACAAAATGATGAAGGAATCAATACCACTGAATGGCCCCCACGCTCGCCTGATCTAAATCCAATAGAACACCTCTGGGATATCATGTTTCGGTCCATAGGACGCCATCCAGGTTGCACCTCAGACTGTCTAGGAGCTCAGTGATGCCCTCTTCCAGATCTGGGAAGAAATACCCCAGGACACCATCTGTGGTCTCATTAGGTGCATGCCCCGACATTTTCAGGCATGCATACAAGCACATGGGGGCCATACAAACTATTGAGTACCATTTTGAGTTGCTGTATTGAAATTTCAGCAAAATGGACTAGCCTGCTGCATCATTTTTTCACTTTGATTTTCGGGGTGTCTTTGAATTCAGTCCTCTGTAGGTTGATCATTTTCATTTCCATCAAACGATGGGGCATCCTTACATTCCTAACACATTGCCCAGTCCATATCAGTATATGTACCCAGCATGATATTTTACCCATTGAGATCTGATGTGTTTTCAAAATGTTACTTTAATTTTTTTGAGCAGTGTATTTAATATAAACGCTGACCGGACAACATTTAGTTTGCTAATGTATAATAAACAATTGCTGTATTTTTTCCTAAAATATGCGTCTGATCTCTTCTAAACACTTCCTATCTACATGCACTCATTCCAGAATTGGCTTCCCAATAGTGACAACTTCAATGGTGGATCATGCCTGTGTAATGCGTGTCAGCAGAGGTACACTGACAGCGTGACCAAGCTACAGGCTTGCTGCAGAAAACTACAGAAGGGGGAGGAGACAAGACCAGTTACGCTGCACAAGGAGAGAAAGCAGCAGTGACTGGTCTTTATAACAGGAAGTTCCTGCACAAAGGGAAACTCTCACACTGGATTACTGCACAGATCTGGAAGAAATACACAAGGCTAACCGAGATTCAAGGTAGAACACACATGGAACTTATATTTAGATATTTTTAAGCCCTTATTTCAACTTCAAACCAGCTTTTAAAGTTCATTAATATGTTAACACTTATATGAGAATTTAGTGATTGGGTTATGATCATCTTTATAGGTGGAAATATCTTTATATCTTAATAGAGCACTTTTGTTTCTGTAACTTCAACTTGTCCATTAAGTATAGTTTCAATTCACCTAAGCTGCAAATGTACTTCACTTTACTAAGCTGTATAAATTATTGTTTGGGATTACTCGAAGATTCTGTGGATCTGGCCTTGGATTCCTAAATGGAAACACTGGACATTAACCTAGGTTAACCCAGGGCAGGTCTGTGTATAGCGATCTGCTATTTCTTCATAGATACAATTCTCTAAGGAGAGATAGGAACGTGTGGAAAGTAACAATGTTTTATATGGCTGCAGCAGGTGATGAGTCCGGTTTTACAAGCGATCATTTCTTGCAGAAGCTGCAGAACACTCGCCAGTGGGTGGGGTCAGGCAGAGCTGCCGAGCACAGAGGGACAGATAGAGTTTGCGGTTCTTCTAAGTCTGCAGCTGTTTTATGAGGTCAATGGGAAAAAAAAAACACTTTATGTACAAAGACACAGATAGCGCTGACAACGGCATTCCCTCTGTGACTCTCAATCTTGATCTTGCCAGAGGTTTCACTACATAGACCAGTCAATCACATCTTCTGCAAAGCGTGATCCACATCTTACATTACCCAACCATTTTGAAGTATAAGCGACAATGACTTAAAGGTCTTGCTGGGTCATGTTGAAGCAGAGCTAAAGTCTACATTTGGCCATAGATGGATCGAAATTCATCCGGTTTAGCCTGGACCAGCCAGCTTTTGATCCATGTGTGTCCACGTCTGCTTAACAGATGATGATAGTTAAATTGACTGTTGATTGGGCTTGCCACTGATCATTGTAGAGAGCCCCACTGTCACAATACAATGTCCCAGCGGGGAAGATACCTCCATCCACCTTGATTGTGTGGATGGAAGAATCTGTATTTTTTTTGTTAAGCCTACTGACAGATCACAGAAAAAAAGGAGTAATCTATGGCTAGCTTTAGAGCATACCCATGCAAAGTCTAAATCTGGCAATACTTTAGTAGAATTATAGTAAAAAATTTCATTAAAAAATTTTTAGTTTGATTTTCGAATGGGTTGGTGGGGTCAAATTGACATTTGTTTTTAACAGCAGTGATAAGAAAATCTAAAGGAGCAGAATGGGAAAATTTTTCTCAAACAAATTTCTAATGTGGTTTTTGTTCAGGAGAGTCCATTCACTCCAATGGATTTTCCTTGATTGTTAAAAGCAAACATTTTTTGAAGTGCTTTCAAACAATATTTGTCATGTTATCAAATGTACTGATGAGAACTCTGCATCCCTTAACTACCTCTTTTCCTCCAATCTTTTCCTTTTTGAAATAAATGGATTATTTGCAAAATTTATTGTTTCTTTTTTTGTTCATAAATCTTCTCACACTGTTTGTGCAAATTTTTGTAAAAAATGCTATTAAAATTTTTCTTCTGGTTCAGGGAAAAGTGTTTTGAATCTAGGACTTTGTTCTGTGAAAACATGGAGTTGTTTGTTTCATGGAACTTAACCTCCCTAGCGGTCTGATTATGTCCATATTTCTGTGCTCAAAGCGGTACATTTGTTTGCATGGAAATATGTTTTTTTTAATTGTAGTCCTGTAATTTTTAGGAATAACTCACTGAAATCTGTCCGAACAAGAGTCTAGTAAACATATGTTACAATTTGAAACAAAAAATCATAAATTATAATTTAATAATCATAAAAAATAATAATATAATAATAAATTTAATTCAATAATATAATCAAACCAAAAACACTGAAATTTGAAATATAGCGCCAAGTTCGCACATCACTGAGCAAAGTCGCAAAATCATTTTCAGTGTCTGATGATGAATTTCCCCACGAATCATTATCACTCAATTCTGCAAGTGGTTCTAATTTACTATCGCTGTTCTCTAGCTGGTCTAAAACCGATTTTGACCTAAAGGGATGCTTTTTGGACGCCATGGACATTTCTCAGTTTCCAGGTACAGTAAAAATGCAGGCAGGGCACAGGACAAGCACTCGGGACAAAATGTATGTGAAATGGTTTGATACAGTAATGTTATACTATGTGATTTTAGTGTATTTAGTGAATGTCACTTTTTGTCATTTTCAAATTCCCCGCCGTTCCGTCCCCCGTACGTCCCGACGCTCGCAGGGGACGGAACCCAGAAGACAGATGCCGGGGACACTGCAGGGGGGACATCGCAGGAGCGCAGGACAAGGTAAGTGAAGAACAGACCCCGGAGCAGCGCCGCATGGTAAGCCTGAGTGTAGCTCGGGGGTTACCACTTTTGGTACGGAAATTTTACCCCGAGCTACACTCGGGAATACCGCCAGGGGGGTTAAAGAGGATTTTTAGTCCCCCCCTTCCAAAAAAAAAAACTGCAACTGCTGACTTTTAAAAAAAGGGGATCCAGCACTGCCCTCACCCAGGCAATTCTTTGCTGGTCTTTGTGTGACGCATGAGAGAGCCACGTTGTACTTTGTACATGGTCTCGCGGCCTCCTGGTACCTGTGACAGTGTGCCAGAAGGCTGTGGCCAAAAAAAGGGGGTTGAACTGTGGTTAGAGTGGGAGTGGGTACCTATCTAAACTTGGTACCCACTCCTGAAAAAAATTGTATGGGAGGAGGTGGAAAAGCAGAATTTCCCCTTTTGGGGTTAAGTCCCGCTTTAAGCAAAGAGATCTAGCCAACAATCCCTGAGAGGAGGAAGAAATTATGGCAGTGGTTAATTTTGTAAGGGCAATTCACAATATATGCGAATGAATGTGAATGGGAATGTGAACAGTGAATGGGGCTGAAATCCCAATACATTGTCGGGCAGTGCAGCACATTGCACTGCCTGACATTGCAGTGAATGAACTGTAGATTTTGTACACTTCAAATAAAGCTCATAGAAAACAAAAAAAAGGGGGAGCCATGTGATGTGCTGAATCACATACCACACTGCCCCCCCCCCCAGCAACACACAGCGGCTGGATCTGTTAATTGGAACAGTGAGTTTGCCCATATAGCTTTATTTAGGAAATGTTGACACTATATGGCCGTTTGTAGACACTTGACCATCACACCTATATGAGCTTGCTGGACATCTTATAGGTATTAGGTATAGAGGTAAGTAATAAAACCTTCCCCCTCCAACACACACCCACACACAGCCTGGAAAGGCTTTCCACAATATTTTGAAGTGTGTGAGGTCAGGCACTGATGTTGGACAGCATCACCTTCATTCCAAAGGTGTCCAGTAGGTCAGAGCTCTGTGCAGACCACTGGAGTTCCTCCACACCAAACTCATTCAACTATGTTCTTCACTGGAAACACCTGAACACACTACTTTGGAGGGGTTTCCACATATTTCAGCCATATAGTAAGTGTGATGGTGAAGTGTCTATAGTTTTGGCCATGTAGGTAGATGAGATGGTCAAGTGTCCACAAACCTTTTAGCTGTGTAGTGTACATTCCAATATGACAGCCCTGCCACTTTTCTGTTGCTTGAAAACAAAAGTAGCACAAGCTAGAATTCCTGCCTACTATTTTATAAATCCAAAAAGGCCTCCCCTGTCTATAAAGGACAAGTCAATTGGCATAAAGTGGTGGAATTCTGTTTTATTGTACTTGTTAGGTAGATTTAGGACTCATGCTCGCCTACTTCTGTGTGCTGTGTTTACATAAAAACCCTTTTACGAAAATCCTGACTTTAAAGCAGATGCAATTTTCTGTCTTCATTTACCATTCATCTTGTGTTTTACCCATCGTACATGACACTGATACACTTTGTGGATTACAGGAGATCAACACAATTGGCTTATACTGGGATATCCTACATTCCATAGTACAAGCATCATCTGTGGTTTTGGATATACAGTGCTCAACATAAATGAGTACACCCCTTTTGAAAAGAAATATTTTAATCAAAATCTCAATGAACACAAGAACAATTTCCAAAATTTTGACAAAACTGAGTTTTATAAAACATTTGTTTAGCTCATTACATGAAAGTAAGGTTAATAATAGAACTTAGATTACAAAATCTTCAGTTTTACTCAAATTAGTTGATGCAAAAATGAATACACCCCACAACAAAAACTACTCCATCTAGTATTTTGTATGACCTCCATGATTTGTAAGGACAGCACCAAGTCTTCTAGGCATGGAATGAACAAGTTGGCGACATATTGCAACATCTATCTTTTTTCATTCTTCAAGAACGACCTCTTTTAGATCCTGGATACTGGATGGAGAGTGATGCTCAACTTGTCTCTTCATATATTCCCATAGGTGTTCTATTATGTTCAGATCAGGAGACATACTTGGCCACTGAATCACATTCACCCTGTTCTTCTACAGATGTGTGATTTGGATCATTGTTATGTTGGAAAGGTGCACGACGTCCAAGGGCATGGAGTGATGGTAGCATCTTCTCCTTCAATATAGAACAGTACATCTGTGAATTTATGATACTATCAATGAAATGCAGATCCCCAACACCAGCAGCACCCATGCAGCCCCACAGAAGGACACTGCTGCCACCATGTTTCACTGTAGGAACCATGCATTTTTCTTTGTACTCCTCACCTTTGCAACGTCATACAGTTTTGAAGCCATCAGTTCCAAAAACATTTATCTTGGTTTCATCACCCCAGAGTACAGAGTCCCAGTAGTCTTTTTCAGCATGGGCCCTGGTGAATTCTAGGTGGGCTTTTTTGTGCATGGGCTTTAGGAGAGGCTTCCTTTGTGGACAACACCCATGAATGCCATTCATCTGCAGTGTACGCCTTATTGTGTCACGGGAAACAATCACCCCAGTTTGGCTTTCTACTTCTTTAGCTAACCGTAGTAAACTTGCATGGTGATTTTCTTCATCCCTTCTCATCAGGTCGAGGTGTTAAATTCCATGGATGGCCTGGATATCTCTATGAGATGGTTGCAGTTCCATCTTTGTTGATCACTTTTGCTACAGCATTCTTACTGATAAGTAAAGCTTTGCTGATCTTCTTGTAGCCTTCACCTTTCTTGTGTATAGAAATTATTTTCTTTCTCAGGCCTTGTGACATTTCTCTTCCATTTGGTGCCATTGTTGACAGCATGAAATGGAAAGGGGTTTTCTTTGTTAAGTCCTTTTATAATTAACAGTCTGCTGGACACCTGTTTAATGAATAATTAGACTCACCTGGAGTTTTCTTGTTAATTAGGAATTTGTTGTCTAAACTGTAGCTTTGCTCCTAAGACTTTCATTGGGGTGTATTCATTTTTGCAATATGGTCTTGAATACATTTTTTTGGAAACATACTTTTTTGTGTGTGCAGATGAACAAATCTTGTTTGCAACCAATGGCCTGCATTTGTGGGAGTATTTTGTAGTATAGTGTCCCATGGAAACTGTTGATTCTGGAAGGAAAGTAAAGGTTTTCTAAACAAATCTGTTGAGGTGTACTCATTTATGCTGAGCACTGTACATGTGATAACAGTAACAGTTAGCAAGGATACTAATGTAATTAGGTACCTGAATATAAAATGTGTACTCAACACAAAAAGAAAACACTTCAGGTAGCAAAATGAAGTCGTACTCAGGAACCGAATATGTGATTATAAAAGGCTAACTCCATCCAAAGTTGTTATTTTGGTTTTCAGGGGATATTTATTTATTTTTTTTATTACAAGTACTTGTATAACACTGTCAATTTACGCAGCGCTTTACATATATATTGTACATTCACATCAGCCCCTAACCCTCAAGGGGTGTACAATCTAAGGTCCCTAACTCACATTCATACATACACATACTAGAGCCAATTTAGACAGGATCCAATTCACCTACCAGCATGTCTTTGGAGTGTGGGAGGAAACTGGAATACCCAGAGGAAACCCACGCAGGCACAGGGAGAACATGCAAACTCCAGGCAGGTGGTGCCATGGCTGAGATTTGAACCAACTGCCAGGCGGAAGTGCTAACCATTTAGCCACTGTGATCAGTGGTCCTTCCATTATATTCCTCACAGTAGGCTATGTCTGCAACTACCCCCTCCTGGTGATAAGAAGGTGTCAGTCTCTCGCAGCTGCACCCAATTTTTTAATTCATTATGGAAAATCCTTTAAGACTAGGGGTTGACACCCTTAAGATCTGTGTCAGCCTCTTTTTGTCCTGGTGACCATTTTCCACAGGATAGCAAATTTAGGGAAATTTTTCTTACGTAATATAATGCTGGTTGTTTAACCTTCATATACTCACCTTCTACTGTATTCTTTACATAGCACTATCCTTACCATAGCTCCAACTGTCCCTCATTTAAAGTGACTTTGCCTCTTTTTAGCCCAAATCCCTCTTTTTCCCTCTTTTTGGTCTGATGTGTACATTTCTATACAAAATGTACTATTTACTACCAAAAGTGTTATACTGCACTACATTTTTATCCAACCTCCATAAAAATGCATTTGTTATTTTGGAGAAAAAAATGCCGGCTTTAGATATTCTTTGGATGGTTCTTCCTCTCTCGTTGCTTGAGGGAACTTCAGTCAGGCAGATCTAAATCTATGGTGAAAGTGAGAAAGTTCTTAAACTGACATTTTGATACAACAGACTTTCTTTGTGGTAGAAACAAGAAGTATAGCTACAGAGGGTGTGTCTGGAATTTCCACCAACTCTATATTACAAACAAGTAGGCCAAAGGGGTTTCCAGATTGCCAAGTTGCCGAAAAAAGTGCCCAGGGTACTCAATCGCAAGGCATAAGCAGGTAGGCTGTGGTATGCATTGTAAGGCCCATAATACACATAGCTTGAGCTATATTTGCATCTCAGATCAATTTATTGAGATAAATAGACAGAATAGAATATGTTTCAGGGGTTTGAGGCCTCTTCTTCCATGACCTATTATTATTTTTGGGGGGATGAAATGCTTTTCTGTTGAGCATTGGAAGCATGTTGCTTGAATGTAGATAATACCCATCACTGTACTCTGCATTATTATGCATCCGATGTGCATGTGGATAAGAAATAAACCTGCATGACATACCTAAACCTACCATCACCTATATCAGTGGAAAAACTATTTCTGTGTCTTTCCCTCAAGGCTCCAGGTCAGTGGAACTCCAACTCAAGCCCTAAAAATCTCAGAATCAAATCAATTTATGGTATTTGCTCTACAATGCGTTGACCTTGCTTTGCAAGCAACAGACTGAACTGAATTCATATTTAGATTATTGTGACGGACTGCCTGACACTCTGACTGGGTATCTCCACCAAACTACAGCTTCATCCACCCTGGAACCAGAATATATCAAATTTACTCCAAGCATGAGACAGAATCAATGTTGGCGTAAAACAGGACTGACTTTATTAACAAACAGCACAGCATTTATACACAAAAACCTTCCCCTAGACAGGTATGGCCCACATTACAAGTCCCAGGAGAAAATGACATTACATAAGCAAATAAACAATCAAACACAAGAAAACAGTGTATTCCTTCCCGGCACCTAGCAGTCTGGACTCTGGAGGTTAATAAACAAAGTGAGAGCATATCACCTAAGCCTAATTAAAGCAAACAGTTGATGCCAGGAAACCTGTAACAGAAAATAACACTTCTTAACCCCACATATGCTGGAAATCACCCTATGCACATAACACATCACTCTAGGATAATAGTTCCACTATGTACAATATGCCAAGGGGTCCCAGATAAAGTCCCTCCAGCTTTAATTGCATGGAAAGGGTAGCTGGTATAATTCACAGCCAGCCAGGTACCCAGGAAAGTGATATAACATACTTGGGGAAACTCCAAGAGGTTGTCTCCTTAGTCCTGGATCCATAGTCGGTGGAAAGGAGCCCAAGTCATGGTGGTTTCCATTACAATTATTTCATTGAGTGGTAAGTTTATCGATGTAATTCTACCCAAAAAAGTATTCTACAGAAATACATTACATAATTAAAATTACATACAAGTCTCTCCCCCCTCATTGGCCGAGACAGCAGTGGGAGCCATTGGCTCCTGCTACTGTCAATCACAGCCAGTGAACCAATGAGGATAGTGGGGAGTGGGGCTGAGGTGTGCCTTTGTGCAAATGGACACAGAGCAGTGGCTCGGGAGCGAGCTTGCTCGGGTGGCCTCATAGCAAGCTGCTTGCTGTGGGGTCACTTGTCAGGAGGGAAAGGCCAGGAACACCGGAGGGGGAACAGAGAAGAGGGAAATTGGAGCTGCTTTGTGTAAAACCATTACACAGAGTAGGCCATTATGACATGTCTACCTTTATAATCACTTTAAAGCTGAACTTCCGGCAGTTATTAAAAGGCAAATAGTTATGCAGCTCTGTAATCGTTATTATATCATTCAATTATTTTTTCAACATTAGCAGTGCAAGTACCTGAATTTGACATATCAAATATCAGGTATCAGCATCTTGCAGTCCCTGTACAGAGGGAGGAAAAATCAGTATAAGAAGGGGGGTGCTTTGGGGGGGTTCCCATGTTGATAAAGACAAGGGCCTCTTCCCTACAATCGTGCTGCAGAGCAAGCAACATACTCAGTGGTGTGTTTGCCCTAGGCAACACAAAAACTGTGCGCCCCCCCCCCCCCCAATAAGAGAGCGAGAGAGTTCAATGAGTGTGTGTGTGTATATACGATTCTCTCTCTCTTCCCCCCCCTCTCTCTCTCTTCTCTCTCTCCTTTCTCTCTATCTCCCCCTCCATTCATACCAAGCCCTTCGTGTCTGGTATGGGTTTTGAGAGGAAACCCCACACCAAAATAAAGAAATAATGGTGTGGCGACCCCCCCAAGATCCATACCAGACCCTTATCCGAGCATGCAGCCAGGTCAGGAAAGGGGTCCCCCCAAAGCACCTTGTCCCCATGTTGATGAGGGCCTCTTCCCCACAACCCTGGCCTGTGGTTGTGGGGGTCTGTGAGCAGGGGGGCTTATTGGAATCTGGAAGCCTCCTTTAGCAAGGGGGCCCCCAGATCCCAGCCCCCTCAACCCCCATGTGAATGAGTATGGGGTACATGGTACCGCTACCCATTCGCAAAAAGAAAAGTGTAGTGCGACAAAAGACAGGGGATGGTCTTTGACAAGTCCTTTAATAAAAGACTTATCATTTCACTGTCCAGTCACAGGCTCAAGGTCAAGTCTCATAACTGTAACTGAATAACAGCAAAGAAATGATGTCTCCTGTGCTGTGTGACCAAGCTGTATAAACCCCAGGACTAGATGGACAGAAAACCAAAACCTTTGGCGGATAAAACAGTTCCTTTAACTGTATTTCATCATGTATTGAGTTGTTTACTTCAGTTCAGCTTTAATATTTTTAAATATTCTTTATAACATAATAAATTTACACTTGTTGAGTTCAGTTCCCCTTTAATTATGAAGAGTGTGAAACATTCTACAAATTACAGTGGCCAAGCTCTGTTTACCCATTGGAATTTAAATGAGCTGAAGCAGCCCAAGAGTCTGGAAGTGTTTAAGGACCAAACAACTAACATTTATTTTAGTCTGTGACCATAACTGCTGGAGGTGTTTGACCTGCCACCTTAGTTTACTCCCCAGTGAAATCGATAGCATTTTGTACCCAGTAAAGCTTTACATGACCAGCTGCCGTCTGCCAGTTACACATGGAGCGCGTTACTCGAGATTCGGCAGTCTTCGTTCTCCTACACTGACAATTGTTTCCCCCTAGTAGCAACCATATATCAAAAGTTTTTAAACAAGCAAAGCAATTTACTCAAGAACAAATATCAGGAAAATAAGTTTAGGAAATAAAACTAAAAACTAAAATAAAAAAGTCCTTTGTGCATCCAAACTGATGACACAACGTGACCCAGCGGGTGCTTCACAATTCAAGTCAAAGCTTTTGGTGGAAGAACACTAGTTCAGGAAATTTATAAAACAACTGATATAAAACGGCCCTACACCAGTAGAATTTTGCTAGAAAAAAAATTTCAAAACATTAGTTTGATTTTCTAAACATTAATGGAATCACATTGACGATCATTATCGGCCACAGTGAAAAGAAGAATGAAAAGTTTTTCTCGAATAAAATTGTAACTGTAAATGTAGTCTTCATTTTGGAAAAAATCATACTTATTGTAATGCACATGGGCATCCTGAAATTGAACATAGAACAGTGGCATGGCAAATAAAGAAAAATTTTAGAGGTTTTTGCATGAAACTTGGCAAGTGCATAATGGTACTATCGAATGCTCCAACGAATGATATTTCTAAATTTCCATTCGAACATTCAAAGAAAATTATACAGATGTATGAAAAGCTTGATTTTATAACGTTTTAGGCTCAATAATAAATTAAAGTGTATCTATAGAGAAAACTTTTCTTTTTTTTTTGTTAAAGTAGATCTATAGGAAAAAAGTTTTTCATTTTGGATGGGAGAGCTATAATCCCCAGTCAGTTAATTTTTTGCCATCTTGTCCTATTGGAGAGATTTCCCTTCACTTCCTGTCCTATAGTCAAAACAGGACGTTAGAGAAAATCCCTGCAAAATAAGGCTAAAAAGTAATAGAAGGTACTTTTTGAGTTAAAGCAGTATTAACCCCAAAAGCAAACATTTATTATATTGCAGCTTACCAATTCTTAGATGTGATGACTGCAAAAGTTTTCTTTTTTAGGCTTTCTTCTATTTTCATCTGGTGATCCAGCCTGTAAGTCTGTTGTTTTTCAAAAGAACAAGCTCTTTTGCAGATTGTATCAGTTACAGGGAAGAGACAAACCATTTACTGACGGGGGGGCTTACAATGATAAGTTTTGTATTTACTTCTGTAAAATATTTATCCCAAAAGGGAAAAAAAATATTTGCTGTAACTGCCTATAAAGTATTAAATGGAGTTTGGCTTCAATTTGTTAATTACCGTATTTGCCGGCGTATAAGACGACTTTTTGACCCTTGAAAATCTTCTCAAAAGTCGGGGGTCGTCTTATACGCCGGTACACATGTTAGGGGGGCTGCGGCATTAAGTACAGGGGTTTGCAGGGGCTGACGTCTCTTACCTGGATCCAGTCCCACGACGATCCGGTCCAGGAAGCGCGGCGTCTCCTTCAGTTCGGCCACTGGATGTTCGTGCGGCTGCGCGGCTCCGCCTCCTCACCGGTGATTGGCCGCCAGAACTGTAGCTCAGGAAAGGCACACAGGCGGCCAATCACCGGCGAGGGGGCGGAGCCGAGCGGCCCCACGAAAATTGAGTGCCGGAGCAGCAGGTAAGTGCTCTGTGTAGAGGTGCTGCTGCAACCACATATGCTGGCTGCAGCAGCACCATACGAGAACAGGGTCAGCAAGTCTCAGTGGGAGGAATAGTGCCCCATCATTGGTGTCACTGATACCAATGATGGGGCACTATTCCTCCCACTGATACCAACGATGGGGCACTATTCCTCCCACTGACACCAACGATGGGGCACTATTCCTCCCCCCCACTGACACCAACGATGGGGCACTATTCCCCCCCCCACTGACACCAACGATGGGGCACTATTCCTCCCCCCACTGACACCAATGATGGGGCACTATTCCACCCCTCACTGACACCAATGATGGGACACCATTCCTCCCACTGACACCAATGATGGGGCACTATTCCTGCCACTGATACCAATGATGGGGCACCTATTCCCCCCACTGATACCAATGATGGGGCACTATTCCTCCCACTGACACCAATGATGGGGCACCATTCCTGCCACTGATACCAATGATGGGGCACTATTCCTGCCACTGATACCAATGATGGGGCACCTATTCCCCCCACTGATACCAATGATGGGGCACTATTCCTCCCACTGATGCCAATGATGGGGCACCATTCCTGCCACTGATACCAATGATGGGGCACCTATTCCCCCCACTGATACCAATGATGGGGCACTATTCCTCCCACTGACATCAATGATGGGGCACTATTCCTCCCACTGGTGTGCATTGGAAGAGGGGTAGTCTTATACGGCGAGTATAGCCCAAACACTACATTTTAGCAGGAAAAGTAGGGGGGTCGTCTTATACGCCCAGTCGTCTTATACGCCGGCAAATACGGTACCTTCTAATATATATAACACTCCCTCCACCCAGATTGACAGTGCTGACCTCTGCTTTGTCCCCTGTGCTCCTTCATCCAGAGTTGGGGGCACTCTAGCACACGAGGTGTGTTACTGCCCAGATCACCAGGTGAAAACATGTCTGAAAAAAAAACTAATGCAACCACATCATCTAATGATTGGTAACCTGCAATATATTACATTTTTCAGGTTTGGATTTAAATAAGGCTTTAATAATACATAGTTGAATAGAATTTTTTGAAACCAGAGTTTAATGTCGCTTTACCATCCCTGACATTACAGGATGCCGCCATTGATAAGCTTTGCTTTCTGAAGGTACAGTACCTATAAGAAGCGTACTTCCAGAACATGTGTATTCAGCAGCATGTGCACAGCTGCCGCTGATTTAGAATGTTTCAGATCCATGGTCCTTTTTACAAGAGTCAGCTCTCCGCTTTTCTGGAAAGAGAATTTTCTTGTCTATAAATCATTTCACTTGTTCCTTTTTCTTTAGTGCAGAGCTGAAGTGACTGCCAAAGAATTTGTGGTCCATTTGGCAGCTGCTCCTATCTGTCCTGACAGCCGGAGAACATGGCTTGTGATAAGAGTGATGGACTTCTCTGTTCAATAATTTATTGTCGCTCCTTTCCACTACTGCTCCATTAACTGCCTTCCTGTTACCAGTATTGAACTTAAAGTAAAACTCAAACTTTAATCCCCAAAAAATGACAGCACAGAGGTTTATCGTGAGCATTTACATGGATATATATCTTATTCAAAACTGTTCAAATTATAGGTGACCCTAGATAATGGCCTCCCGATCTGGCTGGTCTGTTTCAAATTCTGCTTTCTGCCTTGACATACCTCCTTAGACCCAGTATGACTGGACAGTATTGTCATTTGCTGACTTGGCACTATCCTCAAGCAGCTTAACTCCTCAAGACAAAGAAGTTGAATCCCATGCAATTTTACTCAGCAGCAGACACCACCAGCCTTGTCTGAGACTTGCCAGAAAACTTGGAGGGGCTGCACCATGGCCTTTTTTATTCACCATAGAGTCCCAATCAGATGGCCGGGGAGGGGGTCAGATTTCAGCACTATATCTTACATGCTTTGAATGTCTATGATGGTCATTATAGGGCTTCTAATACAGAAGTATGATCCTGTATCCACAATTCTCTCTTTTCTGGTGTTGTATGAGCAGACATAAATTTACAAATCAGTCGGAAGTTCTGCTGTGACAACTAGTGAGCAGGCAGATTTTCATTGCAATGTCTCTTCTGCAATAAAATGCCCCTACCCACCTACACGCTGTTTTCTGCAGTGCTGTAAACTGAGCTGCGTATGCAACTTTGGAACTCAAGGCAGCTCTTGCAGGATGTTCCCGGTCTGCAGTGGTCAGGACCGACCGAAAGCAGACCAAGGAAGGAAAACCAGTGACCTGGGGACAGGGCGACATGGTGACATAGGTGGCCAAGGCTCATTAATGTATTTAGGAAGCGGAGGCCATGTAGTCCGATCCAATAGAACAGCTACTTTAGCTCAAATTGCTGATGAATTTAAAGTGTTTCTAAAGCCTTAAAGTGATACTAAAGGCTTAATTTTTTTTAACCTCTTCCCGTCTGGCCCATGTACATATACAACCGGACGGAGCAGTGCAGGAGCAGGTGGCCGTTTATAAATGTCCTCCCGCTTCCCTGCCTGTACGCGCTCCCTGGGAGCACGCAGCACCGGACACAGCAGAACACGGATATCTGTACGGGGCCTCTCTGTGAGGTCCTGATTCATGTGATCACTGATTGGCCAATCAGTGATCACATGAATAGTAGTAAGCAAGATGCCACTTCTGACATCATTGCTTACCACTAGTGAAATCTGTGAATGGTCACATGGTACAAGGCTATTCACAACAGCCTTGTACCATGTGACAAGCTGTGACCAATCACAGCTCTCACAGTATTTCTCAATGGCTGCAAGAATGCAGCCAGAGAGAAGGAGAAATGATTGCTTTTACAGCCTTTATGGGTGTAAAGGCAATCAGTGTAAAAAAAAATTTTTTCATCAACCCCCACAAGTAGTACAGTGTCACTATGGTGACACTGTACTGCTAGGTGACAGTATGTTAGAAAAAAATATATATATATATAAATAAAATAAAAATAAAAAAATGTTTTAATAATTATAATTTTTGGTATAAACTAATTTGTTTTGTTTTTTTACTAAAAAGATAGCTGAATACATTTTGGCCAAGATTTATGAAGAAAGATTATTTACTTACAAAATTTTATAGGAAAATCACTTTTTTAAAAAAATATTTGGACTTTTTCATTTATATAGCAAAAAAAATAAAAATCCCAGTGGTGACTAAATACCACCAAAATAAAGTTTTATCTGTCTCAAACAAATGCCAAAAAATTCAGTGTTGCATGACCACACAATTGTCATTCAAAGTGTGATAGCACTGAAAGCTGAAAATTGGCCTGGACAAAAAGGGGCGAAAGTGTCCGGACTTGAAGTGGTTAAATTAAATAACAAAGATGGCATACTTACTAGCTCTGTGTAATGGTTTTGCACAGAGTGGACCGGATCCTCTTCTTCTGGGGTCCCCTGCCAGGACTCCTGGCCCCTCACTCCCATCGGGTGCCCCCAGAGCAAAGGCCTTGCTATGGGGGCACCCGAACAGATGCACTCCCGAACCCCTGTTCCGTGTGTCCATTCGCACATGGAGCCGCGGCTTGACCCCGCCCCCTCTCTCTTCACATTGGCTCACTGGATGCTGTCTCAGCCAAAGTAGAGGGAGAGTCCCCGGCAAGAAAAGGCTCTCATAGACATCACTGGATTGCAATGGGGCTCATGTGAGTATTAGGGGGGCTGCTGCACAAACCTTGAGCCTTTAGTACAACTGCATTCTATGCATTAAGGTGAAAACCTTCTGTGCTGCAGGATCCCCCCCAACCCCCCCTTATACTTACCTCAGCCCATCGGATCCAATCCAACGATGTGCACAAGAGCAGCAACTCTCTCCATCGTCTCCCTCCTCCCTGGGCAGATTAATAGCAGTGGGAGCATTGGCTCCTGGTGCTGTCACTCAAAAGGAGCCTGGAATGCTAGTGGGGGACTCTAGAAGAGGAGGATCCAGGCTGCGCTGTGCAATACTATTGCACAGAGCAGGAAAGTATACCATCTTTATTATTTTAGTATAAAAAAAACGAAGGTTTAGTGTTGCTTTAATGTTGGTTCCTATTGAAAGTGTCAGAACACACAGTGCATCACAGTTTGGTGTGTTTGGGGCTTTTTTAGTCATAGATTGTTAGGGTGCCCATGCTGATGCATGTCCACAGCCAAAAGCTGCTACAATGGGCCTGTGAGCATCAGAACTGGACTACGGAGCAGTGGAAGAGGTGGCCTGGTCTATGAATTCAAGAATGGTTTGAGAAACACAACAATGAGCTTGAGGTGTTGACTTGGCCTCCAATTTCTCCATATATCAATCCAATTGAGCATCTGCAGCATATGCTGGAAAAACAAGTTCAATCAATGGAGGCCTCACCTTACAAATTACTGAACTTAAAGGATCTGCCAGTGATGTCTTGGTATCAGCAGGGCCGGTGCTAGATTATTTTGCACCCTAGGCAAGACCAGCTCCGTGCGCCTCACCCCCCCCCCAAAAAAAAAAAAAATAAATACAATTTTTAAAAAACAGTAGCAAGTATTAAATCAACAAAACATGAAACTGCTAAATTCCTAAAAATAAGTGCCATAAGATGCCACCAGCACCAATATTAAAGACAAAATCAGTGTCACGGACGGACTGTATCTGTGGCTGGCAGTGACAGGGTGACAGTTGCAGTGAGTGGAGGATGATGGATCCACACTGACAGATCCCAGGCTGGATTTCTCCAGGCAATGGGAGGAGATAAAACGCTGTGATAGCAGGGAGCTGAACTGAGTGATCCTACACAGTGACAGATCCGACACAACACACCACCACCAACACTGACGCAGATCTGGCTCTGAGGAAGAGGTACAACCTCAAAACGTGTCAGCCACCAGCTATCTAGAGGTCTTCAGTCCCCCTCCAGACCACCTTCAGCAGTTTTGGACCACATCGCATCCCTTGTGACATGCTTTCCATTTGATTTTATTTCTCTTGTATTTTACTTTTTATAAATAAATCTCATTTGTAAAGGTAATGCACGCTAGGCCCCGTGCGCCCCTTTTTGTTTCCTATATACAGTTCTCTTTGGATTTCCTTGGTCCGTTGAAGGCATCAAGGCTTGCATTCCTTTCCTACTCATGTGGGGATATTGACATTGTGGAGTCCACTATCCAGCGCAGCAGCTCAGGCATTCAGTTGCTTTTTTCTTTTTACTGACACAGATCAGCAGGCACTAGAAGAGCAGGCTGTGGGATCGTGATGATGTCATCACTCACTGACACATTGCAAATGTGATGGATGTCCGGCCGGGTCACACTCACACTGACACGAGACATCAGACATTACTTTCCTCCACAGACGCAGCTCCACCTCCGCTGATGAATGGGAAGAAAAGGGTTGGAACTCCACAGCGATCAGCAACAGCCAGCCAGCTTGCAGTAAGGGACTGAGTCTGAGAGGAACACTGGAAGAAGCTGTAGCCAGACACCCAGCATCTTCCATAGGCCTGTCTTCCTCCCCTCTGCCGCTCCTCCTCTCAGCTGAAGGATTATTCATGATGTGGCGGCGTCCTACACAAAGAGAGTGCTGGTCTGCGCTGCGCCCAGGCGCCCCCAGGTGGCAGTGCACCCTAGGCAGCCGCCTAGTTTACCTAGTGGAAGCACCAGACCTGGGTACCAGATACCACAGCATACCTTCAATGGTCTAGTGGAGTCCATGACTCGATGGGTCAGGGCTGTTTTGGAGGCAAGAGGGTGACCTATTCAATATTAGGTGGATGGTCAGAATGCTATGACTGATCGGTGTATATCAGTCTATCAGAAGGGAGAAGAGGGCAGTAATGTTGAGTGCTTGCACAATGCATAAACATACTTACTTGGCTAGAGTGTCCATGCATGTTTATGTATTATGCAGTAGTTGTATCTTTCAAATCTATGACCTTTGACACAAAAATACGTAATATCACTGGTTCTACTGTTTCTCTCCAGTGGCCCTGCACTGTTGGGAGGCAGCTGGGGCACAAGTAGTCAAATTCAGGACCTAGTCTTGTGCTGCCCCTAGAGGGCGCCACATATGATGTGGCTCCTAGCAGGACTGACCCTGTAACGACAGCAGCAAGCCATGATACAGCAACATTGTGTTTCCTGCTGAGGTCGAATATGAACGTGCATTCCTCGGCATGTCACGATGAATTCCATATGCCGAGACCTTGACTGGTCTGAACATATAAAGTGTTACTAAACGCTGTGAAAGCCATGAAGTGAAATACCTCGGCCTCGGAGTCACTGAACTGTGATCGACTTGGCTGTGCGGTTTCTTATGTAGAAGACACAAGAGAGATATCCATCACTCTACCGTATTGCACAACCAGAGCAGAGCAAAGATTCCACAACATTCTGTTATTTTGGGAACACGTTTCCGGCAGTCGAGTGTAAGGAAGCAGAGCGAATATTCCGGAGAATTATGAACTAATGGATATTTATGGGGAAACATCTAAGACAGACGAGGAGTCTAGAGAGCGTCCAATTCCAACACGGATGTTTATGTTAGATTTGATTACGGTGAATGGAAACCCTAACAGTCAAATCCCATTCGCTCAGTTCAATAGACCATTAAAGTGTTTTATATCTGTTCAATAAGTGGAAAAAATACCTGTTGATCCTGCCACCAGTACTGTGCCCTTTTTGCCTCTGCTGACTGGTATTAGCTACATCTTTCTCTGTGGTCTACACCAGTGGTCTCTAAAATGTGGCTTGCATTTGTCTGACCATTAGGGCACTATTCCTCCCACTGACATCAACAATGGGGCACTATTCCTCCCACTGACACCAACAATGGGGCACTATTCCTCCCACTAACACCAATGATGGGACACTATTCTTCCCACTGACACCAATGATGGGACACTATTCATCCCACTGAAACAAGGCACTATTCCTCCATGTGACACCAATGATGGGGCACTACTCCTCTTCCTACTAATGCAAGACACTATTCCTCCTAGTGACACCAATGATGGGGCGCTAGTCATCCCACTGACACCAATTATTGGGCACTATTCCTCCTTCTAATACAAGGGACTATTCCTCCAAGTGACACCAATGATGGCATGCTATTCCTCCCACTGACACCAATGATGGGGCACTATTCCTCCCACTGATACCAATGATGAATGATGGGGCACTATTCCTCCCACTGATACCAATGATAGGGCACTATTCCTCTCGGTGAAAGCACAGATGGGGAATTATTCCACACAGTGACACCAATGATGGGATACTATTCCTCCCTCTAATACAAGGGACTATTTCTCCCTCTAATACAAGGGACTATTCCTCCAAGTGACACCAATGATGGGACGCTATTCCTCCCACTGACGCCAATGATGGGGCAATATTCCTCCCACTGATACCAATGATAGGGCACTATTCTTCTCGGTGAAGCCAATGATGGGGCACTATTCCTCCCAGTGACACCAATGATGGGGTACTATTCCTCCTACTATTACAACGCACTATTCCTCCATGTGACACCAATGAGGGGTCGCTATTCCTCCCACTGACACCAGAGATGGGGCACTATTCCTCCACCGATACAAGGCACTATTCCTCCAAGTTGCACCAATGATGGCATGCTATTCCTCCCACTGACACCAAAGATGGAGCACTATTCCTCCCACTGACACCAAAGATGGAGCACTATTCCTCCCACTGATGCCAATGATAGGGCACTATTCCTCCCACTGATACAAGGCATTATTCCTCCCAGTGACACCAATGATGGCATGCTGTTCCTCCCACTGGCACCAAAGATGGGGCACTATTCCTCCTCCCACTGACTACCATGTCTGGGAAATTGGTTATTCTCATTAACTCTGGAGCATCTTTTATGCCCACTGGCCACAAGGGGCCTAAAGCGGCCTTGATTATGATTTAGGCTGAAACGCGTTAGCAGTGCTACATTCATGGAGTCTTACCCGGTTTATTAACAAAGATATATTTTACCACAAGCTTTGGATCAGGTGCTGGCTTCAATGTACATGTGGACTTTGCAGGCTTACAGGAGCCAGAACTGCAGCACCGAACTTTTCTGCAGCCTGAATGGGACACATTGGGTTAAGCGTTGTGAAAACAGTTACATAGTTCCACAGTCGGTAAGGGTGAATAAAGGCATCAGTCCATCCAGTTCTACCTGTGTGGGTGTTTATGTCATTACCATGTCCCATATGTCAGCATATTGCGTTCGCCTAGATGCCCATCTAAGAGGTTTTTAAAATAAAAGTGGTGAGTATGTCCAGGAGCTCCGGAAGGTTTTACCCCTTCATGACCCGGCCATTTCTTGCTATGCGGCACTGCACTACTTTAACTGGCAATTGCACGGTCATGCAACACTGTACCCAAATGAAATTTATATCATTATTTTTCACACAAATAGAGCTTTCTTTTAGTGATATTCGATCACCGCTGGTTTTTTTTTTTTTATTATATAAACAAAAAAAGACCAAAATTTAAAAAAGAAACACCATATTTTTTACTTTTTGGTATAAAACATATCCAATTAAAAAAAAAATCAAATGTCTTCATAAATTTTGGCAACGTGTATTCTGCTACATGTTTTTGGTAAACAAATATTCCATTCCGTGTATATTGATTGGTTTATGTGAAAGTTCTAGCGTCTACAAACTATGGGATATATACTGGAAGTTCTATCTACTTGGCGATCAGCATGGGACTGAGATAGTGCGGCAGGAAATCTGATACCGGGTGGGAACTGACACCGACCTCACCAGTGACACTAATACAGTTATCAGTGCTAATACTATGCACTGTCATTGTACTAATGACACTGGCTGGAAAGGGGTTAACATCTTTGGGTAATCAAGGGGTTAAGTGTGTGCCTATGGCTATTTTCACACTGATCTGCCGCAAAAATATAGCAAAAATTCATGTGCGTTTTTGCCCCGTTTTTACTATGCTTTTGCCACTCTGAGAGGTTTTTTAACCTCCCTAGCGGTATGAATATTTCAGATTTTTGGTGCTGAAAGCGGTACCATTATTTTGCATGGAAATATGTAGTTTTTTTATTGTAGGCTGTAATTTTTAGGAATAACTCACTGAAATCTGTCCGAACAAGAGTCTATTAAACATCCCGGGTATGATAAAATTTGAAACACGAAATCATAAATTATAATTTAATAAATAATCTTAAAAAATAATTTAATAATAATACATTTAATTCAATAATATAATCAAACTGAAAACACTGAAATTTGAAATAGAGCGCCAAGTTCGTACATTGCTGAGCAAAGTCGCAAAATCGTTTTCAGTGTCTGATGACGAATTTCCCCCACGAATCATTATCACTCAATTCTGCAAGTGGTTCTGATTTACTATCGCTGTTCTCTAGCTAGTCTAAAACCGCTTTTGACGTAAAGGGACGCTTTTTGAACGCCATGGACGTTTCTCAGTTTCCAGGCAGAAAGAACAGACAAAATGCAGGCAGGGCACAAGACAAAGCACTAGGGACAAAATGTATGTGAAATGGGTTAAAACAGCAATTTTTTACTATGAAAAATTTGTTTTGAAAAAAATGACATTTTTAAAAATTTTCAAATTTCCCGCCGCAGGCGGCGCCAGTACATCCCGACGTCACAGGGACCGGAACACAGAAGCCGGATGCCGGCATCAGCCGGAGGAGATGGCCGGGGACGCTGCAGGGGACACATCGCGGGAGTGAAGGACAAGGTAAGCTCTGCAGGGACTCTCTATGCAGCACCACATGGTAAGCCCGAGTGTAGCTCGGGATTACCGCTTTTGGCACTGACATTTTACCCCGAGCTACACTCGGGAATACCGCCAGGGAGGTTAAAGGACATGTAATGTAAAAACTACACCAAAAAATGCTTCTCAGAGGCGTTTTCCACAGATTTCAATGGGAAGAGGTATGTGGGGGCGTTTTTTTATTTGAACATACATGCTCCAAAGATGCTGCAAGCAGGGGGTATAACACCACAACGGAAGCGCAACACCCCAGTGTGAAAACATACATAGACATTTATTTCAGGTACTTATATAGTGCTGTCAATTTATGCAGTGTTTTAAATATATATTGTACATTCACATCAGTCCCTAACCCTCAAGGGGTGTACAATCTAAGGTCCCTAACTCACATTTATACATATACATACTAGGGCCAATTTAGACAGGAGCCAATTCACCTACCAGCATGTCATTGGAGTGTGGGAGGAAACCGGAGTACCCAGAGGAAACCCACGCAGGCACAAGGAGAACAGGCAAATTCCAGGCAGGAGGGATTCAAACCAATGACCCTAGTACTGCCAGGCGGACGTGCTAACCATTTAGCCACTGTGCTGCCCACACTTGGGGAAGCATTTTTCTTGAGCTTTTTTTAAACGCAAAAGCGCTTCAAATACTCCTCAGTGTGAAAGTAGCCTAACAAGTATATATAGTTACATAGTTAGTCTGGCTGAAAAAAGACAAAAGTCCAACCATTAAAAAAAAAAAGTTATAATTCTATACCCACAGTTGATCCAGAAGAAGGCAAAAAACCCAGCAAAGCATGATCCAATTTGCTCCTGCAGGGGAAAAAAAGTCCTTCCTGATCCCACGAGAGGCAATCGGATATTCCCTGGATCAACTTTACCTATAACTGTTATATCCAGTTATATTCTGTGTATCTAAGAAAGAATCCAGGACTTTTTTAAAGCAATCCACTGAGCTGGCCAGAACCAACTCTTGAGGGAGCCTATTCCACATTTATACAGCTCTTACTGTGAAGAAACCTTTCCGTGTTTGGAGATTACATTTCTTTTCCTCCAGAAGTAAAGAGTGCCCCCTTGTCCTCTGTGATGACCTCAGTGTGAATAACTACACCGAGTTCACTATATGAACCACTGATGTATTTATACATGGAGATCATATCCCCCTTATGTATTATACATGGAGATCATATCCCCCTTATGTATTATACATGGAGATCATATCCCCCCTTATGTATTATACATGGAGATCATATCCCCCCTTATGTATTATACATGGAGATCATATCCCCCCTTATGTATTATACATGGAGATCATATCCCCCCTTATGTATTATACATGGAGATCATATCCCCCGTTATGTATTATACATGGAGATCATATCCCCCCTTATGTATTATACATGGAGATCATATCCCCCTTATGTATTATACATGGAGATCATATCCCCCCTTATGTATTATACATGGTGATCATATCCCCCCTTATGTATTATACATGGAGATTATACCCCCTTATGTATTATACATGGAGATCATATCCCCCCTTATGTATTATACATGGAGATCATATCCCCCCTTATGTATTATACATGGAGATCATATCCCCCCTTATGTATTATACATGGTGATCATATCTCCCCCTTATGTAGTATACATGGAGATCATATCCCCCCTTATGTATTATACATGGTGATCATATCCCCCCTTATGTATTATACATGGAGATCATATCCCCCCTTATGTATTATACATGTTGATCACATCCCCCCTTATGTATTATACATGGAGATCATATCCCCCCTTATGTATTATACATGGAGATCATATCCCCCCCTTATGTATTATACATGGAGATCATATCCCCCCTTATGTATTATACATGGAGATCATATCCCCTCTTATGTATTATACATGGAGATCATATCCCCCCTTAATCTTCTCAAGAGAGAATAAATTCAGTTCCTCTAATCTTTCCTCATAGCTGATCTCCTCCATGCCTCTTATCAGTTTGGTTGCCCTTCTCTGTACTTTCTCCAGTTCCCCAATGTTCTTTTTGTGAATTGGTGCCCAAAACTGAACTGCATATTCCAGATGAGGTGTAACTAATGATTTGTACCGGGGTAATATGATATCTCTCTCTCTGGAGTCTATACCTCTTTTAATACAGAACCGGTAGCTTGGCATTGCATGCCATTATTAATATACTTTATGTGTGTATTGTGTGCTGATTTTTGCTAAAAATGTATTTGTTCTTTCTCACTGCACAGCAGAGGAGAAGAGATCTTTCTCTCTGTACAGAGTCCTGTGTTGTTTGTCAACACAGGGCTCTGGGCTGTGATTGGACACAGTTTATCTCGGCCATGAATCACTGCCTGGGTCCTGCTGACAAAATCCTGCTGCGTCCAATCACAGCGGGGGTTGATGAGGGGGGCACGCATGCGTGCCCTGAACCCAGAAAAGGGCAGTGTTGTATAGGTACACCGCTGTGCCCGTGTGAGCCACCCATCCACAGTACAATGCGGTTGGGGGATCCTAAAGTGGATATTCATTTACAAAACCTTTATGTCTGAATTGTGCAACACAGAAGAGTCATTCCATACCGATGTCCTTGTGAAGTGCCGTGCTCTAAAATGCACTTTTTGTCCCCAAAAACTCCAGGAGACGACCGACCAGCCTGTGCTATTCAGACGGAGTCGCTGACATCAGCACGACAAGCTGGAGTGCTGTCATAAATACTAATTGGATGAAGAGTTCATGGTGGAGGGTTTCATTTCAGAGTCCTGTTAGAGAAAGCTGTGCTAAATCCCAGATAAAGTGACGGGAAGTTGGCTAATGTTCGGATAACACAAGCAGAAGACGGCTCATTAGCCAAGTGTTACAGTGAGTTCAGAACACAGGATGGAGGCGGCTAGAAAGCACGTTTAAGAGTTTGTGTAAATGTTGACAGTAACAGAAAAATCACATAGAAAAAAAGACAGAACGCCAAAGTAAGAGCAGAAAATGATTTTCTTGTCACTGTTTATCTTTGAGATTGAAGGGGTCAATGTGGGGGTCCGTAACAAATCAACATAATACAGCCATAGATTATTAAATGTTTATGTGCTTGACAGGTCACTCGTAGAACCATTGCGAAATCCTTAATGGGGACAACTTTAAAAGAGAACAGCAACTCCAGCAAATGGTCAAATACCTAAACACACAGACAAAATACAAATAGAGGGATATATTTTATCTGTCAATAGATTTGTATTAGACCCTGTCCCCTCACAACTCCTACGATCACCCTCTTCCTCCATCCTACGCTCCCTCACTCAAATCTTTAATCTTTCCCTCTCTACTGGCACATTCCCCTCCCCTCTAAAGCACACGCACATCACTCCCATACTTAAAAAACCCTCCCTGGATCCCACCGACCTGAACAACCTTAGACCCATCTCCCTGCTGCCATTTACATCCAAACTCCTAGAGCACTTATTCTATAATCGCCTGAGTTCCCAGCTCACCAACAACAACCTTCTTGATCCCCTACAGTCCGGCTTCCGCCCCCTACACTCCACCAAAACTGCCCTACTCAAACTCACCAATGACCTGCTAACCGCCAAAACTAATGGCCACTACTCAGTGCTCCTACTCCTCGACCTCTCTGCGGCTTTTGACATGGTTGACCACCTCCTCCTCCTCCTCAAAAACTACACTCTCTTGGCCTCAGAGACTCCACTCTCTCCTGGCTCTCTTCCTATCTATCACAGCGCTCCTTCAGTGTCACCTATAACGCTGCCACCTCCTCTTCACTCCCCCTCTCTATTGGGGTCCCTCAAGGTTCTGTCCTCGGACCCCTTCTCTTCTCCATCTACACCTCCTCCCTTGGCCAATTGATACAATCTCACGGCTTCAACTACCTTCTCTATGCCGACGACACACAAATCTATCTCTCTACCCCTCACCTCACCCCTTCAGTCTCCGCCTGTAGCTCAAGCCTACTGAGCGACATATCAGATTGGATGTCACTCCACTTCCTCAAACTAAATCTCTCCAAAACTGAACTCCTAGTTTTCCCCCCAGCCCACGCCCCCCCCCCCTGACTTCTTCATCAAGACCAACAACACCACCATCAGTCCCACGCCTCAAGCCAGAGTACTAGGTGTCATCCTAGACTCCAATCTGTCCTTCCAGCCCCAGGTCCAATCACTGACAAACTCATGCAGACTTCACCTCCGCAACATCTCCAAAATACGTCCATTCCTAACCCCGGAAACCACCAAGCAACTCATTTACTCCCTCATTATATCACGACTTGATTACTGTAACTCCCTCCTCATCGACTTACCTCACTGCAGGCTATCCCCACTTCAGTCTATCCTGAATGCAGCGGCCAGACTCATCCACCTTACTAACCGCTCCATATCTGCCACCCCCCTCTGCCAATCCCTCCACTGGCTCCCGATTGCCCAACGGATAAAATTCAGAATACTAACATTGACGTATAAAGCTGTTTATAACACTGCCCCACACTACATCACAGATCTGATATCCAAATACCACCCAAACCGCACAAGACCTCCTACTCTCTTGTTCCCTGGTCTCCTCCTCCCATGCTTGTCTCCAAGACTTCTCCAGGGATTCCCCTATCCTCTGGAACTTCCTACCCCAATCCATCAGACTATCACCTACTCTGCCCACCTTTAGGCGCACCCTGAAAACCTATCTCTTCAGGGAAGCCTACCCCGCCCTCAGCTAATTACTTAACTCCTCCACTCTTCCTACCACTCCATCCCCCACAGCTATTTCCTCCTGTACCACTATCCCCTCCCTGCTAGATTGTAAGCTCCAAAGAGCAGGGCCCTCGAACCCCTCGTGTATTGAATCGTATTGTTACTGTACTGTCTCGTGTACTGTCTCCCATTATAATGTACAATGAGCAAACTGTTGGCGCTATATAAATCCTGTATAATAATAATAATTATATGTAGCTCTTGGCCTTCCCCTCAGTCTGTGACTGGACAGTGGAAAGAGCAGCAGCAGACAGATGAGCTTATCTCTATGTCACTCTGTGCTCTCCTCCTATCAGCATGCTCCTTATTAGCACATGAGCACTGCAGTACAACTGATTGGCATCTTGTGCTGTGTCTCCCTGTCTGAGCTCTGTTGTACAGGGAATACATAACAAGTCAAATCCAGGTACTCAGATGTCTTGCATTTCCATGATGTATGAATCAAAAACTTTTTTTTATTTAGCAAACATATATTATTGTTAAATACACTACTGGAAGTGTTTTTTTTATATCTGTATAAGAACAAAAGAAAACCTGAAAATGATCTAATGAGCTGGTAACTTGTGCTAGACTTTTATCAGTTACACTTTTCCTTCACATGGACTACAGAACACCTCCCACTGAAGAAGTGTCATGGAGAAATGAAAAGATGGAGGGGTTCTGTAAGTCTGCTCCTCTATAAATACAGTAAATGAAATACAATACAGTGAATGAGCCTTGTCACCCTAGCTCACCAGTTGAAAATATATCCTCAGACGAAGTTGTGTGACGAAATGCGTAAGAGCGTGATCAAGCAGTGACGTCACCACGTACACCGTTACCACGTGGCTGGACCATGTGAACGCAACCACATCATCTGTTGCTGAGAGCGGCTGGTGAGAAGCCACTGTGAGAGCTGGAGATTGCTTGCAGACTACAGATACATTTATTAATGAATGCTGGTTTTTTACCTTACATATTGTGAGTTTGGTTTTAAGGGGGGATTTTGATACAATACTTAGTCAAATGATATTATGTTATGGCGAGTGTTCTTTATTTATCCACATATGGATTATACTTACCATGACGGAGTATACAGTAATTGGATCAACCATCTGATGAATGACTATTATCTGGTGTAATCGTTATTTTACTGAGCCTGCCACATCTACTGATATTTGAGAGATATGCTGATTAAACACCAGCATCTGGTGAGGTAGCACTTTGATGAGGTGTTGAGCACAAAAGAATTCACGGTTGTGGCGATTATATATTGTTTGAAGAAATTATATATGGACTACACTTTATCATGGACTTTTTTTGATAGTCTTGATATTTCACATTTTTTGGCACTTTATTTATTTGGTGGCAGTTTCTTTTTCTTTTTTTTTGGTTTTATATATAATTTATATATATATATTTATTATTTGATTTATTTTATTTAAGGGTGTATACAGGTTGAGAGCGCTGTTTATGGTATCTCCATTCATTTACACACAGTTGAAAATATAGCCTGAAAAACCTGAATTATAAAAAAAACAAATGTAGTCACCACATAGGAATTGGTAATATATTACATTTTTGTTCTTTGGTTTACACTTTAAAGCTGAACTCTAGGCAGACATAAAAACACCTAAATGATTTAATCTCTGTAATCATCAATCAATAATACATCATTTCATGTATTTTTTATGAATACTGGGTCGCTACTCCAGGTGGATTCACCCCTGATGCATCCACATACACAAGTGTCATGGAAAAGTAAAAAGATGGAGGGGTTCTGTATCCTGCTCCTCCATAAATACAATGAGTGAAATACAATACAGTGAATGAGCCTTGTCACCCTAGGAGAGGAAGTGTGATACTGGCAGGCTCACCAGTTGAAAATATAGCCTACCTTAGATTGTACACCCCTTGAGGGTCAGGGACTGATGTGAATGTACAACATATATGTAAAGCACTGTTTAAATTGACAGTGCTATATAAGTACCTGAAATGAATAATAAATAAATAATAATAAATAGCCTGAAAAGCCTGAAATATAAAAAAAACTAATGTAACCACCACAAAGGAATTGGTAATATATTACATTTTTGTTCTTGGGTTTAGATACACTTTAAAGCTGAACTCTAGGCAGACATAAAAACACCTAAATTATTTCATCTCTGTAACCATCAATCAATAATACATCATTATATGTATTTTTTATGAATACTGGGTCGCTGCTCCTGGTGGTTTCATCCCCATACACAAGTGTCATGGAGAAGTGAAAAGATGGAGGGATTCTGTAGTCCAGCTCCTCTGATACATCCCATACACAGTCTCCAGTCTGGTGCCAGCCCAGCTCATATGCTGCACATTTTTATTACCCTTTAAAAAACAAAATGACAGGTGGTACAGGTACAGTAGAGGACTAACAGGTAAACGCGTTTCACACTAAAGCCAGCGTTTATTCAGCGTCTATCTGTAAGTCATGTATTTTTTAGTTTATGGAATCCTATGGTTATAGCAATCTAAGGATACACTTATTTCCACAAGGGTTACTTATATATCTGAGCCATTTGGTCTCATTTATACTCTGTGGATTGGGAAGGGAGGAGGTCTCCCACAAAACTACCATCTTGTGATAGAACAACATTATGTGCTGGACCTCTCTATCCTTTGTCCCATATTGAAGTAATCCAAAAGCTATTTCTTTGGGGAAATAAGCATAGCCTTATATTTCTGATATGATGCCATAAACTAATTGTAACAATTATAGTGGGATCAATGGAATTGCATGGATGTCTTGAAGCCCTTTCACTGTCGACCCTAATGAAGTGGAGCTATCTACGAAATGCGTTGAGCGCAACCTGTTACCTGTGGAATGGGAACACTCAGTATAATGCAAATATATAAGTAGTCTTTGTAGTGCGTTAAAAAAGAATATTGTATTATGTATCATATGTGATTCTTTCAAAAGTTTATATGAAGAGATTAATAAATCTAGAAGGTTTTTTTTTATATATTCACGTATTGAATGGATGTCCTTGGGTGCTGTCCTAGAAAGCCCCTAGTCCCTTGTCCACTGTAGTCTTTTGTTTGTTTGGAGTGATGGCACTCTGGTTTCTCTCCCTGAGTCATCATTGTCTTTTTCTAAATCTTGTGACTTCCTCTGGTATCACTTTAGTTGCTTTTAGTTCTGTACAGGTACACTTGAAAGCTCTGTACATACGATTTTTGCATAGTGTGTACACAACTTTCAACATTTGAATCAGACTTTTCAAATGAAACTTTCTGAAGGAACAAACTGCAAAATTCGGATACAAAAGACTTTGCATGATCAGAAAAAATAAACAACAATACTCTACGATACATTTCTATGTCAAACCAAAAAGAAAAGCCTTTGTTGTTAAAGAATTTTTGTACACTTAGTACCATCCTCAGGTTTCGACTTCCTGTGAAACATTGAGGAAAACCAGACAATCATTTGCCCGTTTTTCTTATAGGATGTGCCCAGTTTTATATTACTGAGTTGTGTATGTTATCTAAGATTTTCCTTTGAAGCCTACAGAAAATAGCTAGGTGTGGCCAACCGTATCACCTTCTTCTTAGGGTCCCAGTTACAACCTCATCCAAACCTTTGCTAATTTGGAGACAGATCATATTGTATCTGGTATGGACTTAGCTGCAGATTTCTCCTACACACCAAAGACTTGTGATCCCTTTACAGCTGGAAGGATCACTTGGAGGATCAGGATCTTATACAGATAATACATACAAGTACTGCTGGATGGAGATGCTTTCCAGATGTCCTCTATGAAGTTTCTGCTAAAATTCAATCATAATACCGCTCTGCTCCACACAATTTACACCCATTCTGATGAGTTCCAGAACTCCTTGTCTGATCTTTCTTCCTCCGCGTGCTACAGGCCTTTCCTTGGCTGGATGCTACAGATTATTAACTTTAAGTTTCATATTATTTCACTTAAATGCCTATTACTCACCTGAACATTAACTCTGACGAACCCTCCCAATATTAGAAATATGGAGCCGCAAAATAGAACGATCACGGCCCCATCTGGTCCTGCCATACCACTTATTAATAGCTTCTTCTCATGATAGACCTACACCGCTTCCAATTACTTTAATTTTTTTTCCAGCAGGTTTTAACACATCTGTTAGCAGTCTGTTCAAGGTATCTACAAGCCTCAAGTATTGGGGATACACTGGAAGATTTCTCTATGTTGAAGTTTCTCTTGACCACATTCGTTTTATCGTACAACAAGCCATTTGATACAAATTCAATAAATTAGACATTAAACCTTCATCAGTATAGTTCTCAGTAAGGATCAGCACACATCATTTGCTAGAAATTGCCTTATCACAATAGGTAGACACATCTTAAACTGGATTATTGGAAAGCAATGGCAGCTAGATAAGTCATATTACCGCTTTGCATTTTTTAATTGAAGTTGACCCATCCCTCTCACCTGAACAAAACAATAGGGCATAAAGGCCTAGTGCATTACCATCAACACTTTTTTAGAAAATAAAAACCAATAAGTGCTCACTCACAAAAGCCAAAAAAACACTTTACATAAACCCAGGTAACAAAATGGTCTTCCAGGAGATGGACTTCACATGACCATGGCAAAGGTCAGACTACCAGCTGACATGTTTCAAGGGAGATGTCCTCTTCTTCCTAGCCAATTCCCTTGTATGTGGAGTCCATCTCCTGGAAGACCATATTGTTACCTGGGTTTATGTACAACGCTGGATTCATCATTGGCTTTTGTGAGTATGCATTCATTGTTCTTTATTCCCTAATAAAGTGTTGATGGTAATGCACTAGGACTTTGCGCCCTTTTGTTTTGATCATTCTATTTCAAGATTTCCTGATCTTAAGAGGGCAGCATTGGCGTTGCACACCGGTCTTGGTTAACAGCTGATGGTGACCACCCACTACTGTCTCTTTTTTTTTCTCAAGGATCTCTTAGTGCTACAGTATCAAGGTTGTTTCCTTTGGTGTGTCATCCCTCTCACTTCCCTATTGGTCAGTAAAGTCATCTATCACATTAAAGGGGACTATGGAGTAAAATGCAAAGGATTATCCTGCCCAGGTCTTCATCCTCTGTATAAATTACTAAAAGATTGTACATTCATAAAGTTTCTGTAGTGGAAAAAGTTAGATAAGATGAGATTTATACTTTGTCCGTTTTCCGTATCATTGAGCATGAAGTCACCATCCCGCTGGGAAGATTCCTGGGTAATGCAGAACAGGAAAAATTGCATGAGAAGTAATACAGGTCTAGGCTGTACTTATAGCATTGCGACCACTGTAACTAAGGGGTGCTTGTAGCAACAGAAGTGGACAGGACTGTGCAAAACCACACTCGTGGCCTGTGTCACCTTGGGGAAGGAACCTGCGTATCTCCAAACCATTTGCTGTGTTTGACCTATGTGATGTGACACAAATAAATACCTGTGAATAATTAATCTACAATTGAGTTCTGATGACCTTCTTTCTTTTATTACATGAGAAGACACTCCAGTCTGTTCTAAGAGCATCTTCTCAGAGCTGCTCTGTATTCCCCAGGATCTTTCCGGAAAAGGTGTAACATTGCCCTTGTCTGGGTACTGCAGCCGGAAGCCAGGGGTAAGGTGGATATAATTTTTTTTTTCATACAAGTGCATTGTGAACCTACTCTATGCTAGGGATTTAAATAAGGGGAAAGGGGGCTGGAGTGTATAAGCGGACCTTGAAGTAAAGCAAAATAAAAGGATAACTTTAACTTTTCTTAAAAATGTTTTCTTCCCCTTCTCCTACTTATTCTGCAAACCCTGTAAAAAAATGTTTAATTTGGTACAGTCCGGTCATGTGATCTCACAGCTCTGGCCTCTCGAAAAGGAGGAGGGTAGAGGGAACATATTTACAAATAGTTCGAGTTTGGTACAGTCCGGTCATGTGATCTCACAGTTCTGGCTTCTCCGTTAGGAGGAGGGTAGAGGGAACATATTTACAAATAGTTAGAGTTTGGTAAATTCCGGTAATGTGATCTCACAGCAACCAGCTTCTTCAGTAGGAGGAGGGTAGAGGGAACATATTTACAAATAGAGTTGGCTTTTGCCAACACTTTAACCACCTTCCGCCCACCCTATAGTACAATAACGGGCGCAAGGTGGTTCTCTCGTTCTGATAGGACGTCATATGACGTCCTACCATTCTCACTGCACATGCGCGGCTCAGGGAGTGCGCAGCGTGGCGATCACTGGTGTGCTGTGTCCCTCGGACACAGCGGATCACGGAAAGAGCCAAAGATGTCGGCTCGGTCATGTGATCAGCTGTGTCCAATCACAGCTGATCACATGTAAACATGGAAATGCCGGTTATCGGCATTTCTCTCCTCTCGAGCTGTCACGCTGACAGCTTGAGAGGAGAGGAGAGCCGGTAATCGGCTTTCCGCGGAGGGGACATGTACACTGATCATCAGGGCACTAATAATCAGTGTGCCCTGATGATCAGTGTGGCCCCAGAAGTGCCACCTGCCAGTGCCCATCAGTGCCACGTGCCATTGCCCATCAGTGCCACATCAATGCCACATATCAGTGCATACCAGTGCACATCAATGCTACCCATCAGTGCCAGTCAGTGCCACCTATCAATGCCAATCAGTACCACCTATCAGTGCTGCCAATCAGTGCCGCCAGTCAGTGCCGCCTATCAGTGCCAGTCAGTGCCGCCTATCAGTGCCAGTCAGTACTGCCTATCAGTGCCGCCTATCAGTGCCATATATCAGTGTCATGTATCAGTGTCATGTATCAGTGCTGCCTTTCAGTGCCCATCAGTGATGCCTGTCAATGCCCATCAGTGCAACCTACCAGTGCCTCCTCATCAGTGCCCATCAGTGCCACCTATCAGTTTCCATCAGTGCAGCCTATCAGTGCCCATCACTGCAGCCTCATTAGCGCACATCAGTGAAGGAGAAAAATCACTTATTTACAAAATTGTATAACCAAAACTAAGAAAAAAATTTTTTTTTCAACATTTTCAGTGGTTTTTGGTTTGTTTAAGAAAAAATAAAAATCCCAGAGGTGATTAAATACCACCAAAAGAAAGCTCTATCTGTCTCAAAAAAATGATAAACATTTCATATGGGTACAGTGTTGCATGACCGCGCAATTGTCATTCAAAGTGTGACAGCGCTGAAAGCTGGAAATTGGCCTGGGCAGGAAGGGGGCATAAGTGCCCTGTAGGCAGGAAGGGGGTATAAGTGCCCTGTAGGCGAGGGGTTAAAGGACCAATAGGTAGGCAGTGGAATGTGACCAAGATTCACCATTACAAGAAAGGTGGACTTGTGTTGATAATGGGCAAAGCTTTAAGCTGCAACACACTTGCAATTGTGATCAGTTTAAAGTGCGTCTGAAACCATTTAGTTTACGGACAGATATATACAGGTAGTTCACTGACATTACCTCTATCTAAGCTGCTCCAACCTGCTTCAAACTGCTTTTGTATTTCCACAGACTCTTATGGAAAGGGAAGCAATTTTGGTGTGAACAAAAGTTTGTGCTCAGCATCACCTCTTCCAAAAGGTCCTGAGCGCGGTACACTTAATCAATGCAGAGCACAGTTTGGCGCACTCACACTACACAAACAATCCGGACCAAGGGGGTCAACCGTGCCTGTGCACAGCTAAAACTGCCAGTGTGACGGCACACTAAGTCAGTGTTTCTCAACTCCAGTCCTCATGGACCCCCAACAGGTCATGTTTTCAGGATTTCCCTCAGATGAAACAGCTGTGGTAATTACTAAGGCAGTGAAACTGATCAAATCACCTGTGCAAAATAATGGAAATCCTGAAAACATGACCTGTTGGGGGTCCATGAGGACTGGAGTTGAGAAACACTGCACTAAGTGAACCTGTTAATTTGTTCCTCAAGAGTAGGTATACTTTAATAAGAGCCGTCCTGATACATCAGTCTTTGTTTCGAGGTTGAGTGCCTAGCAATGGCATAACAAGATAATCTCTTTTATCAGGTATCTCTTGTTTAGACATTCTAGAAATGAGTTGCTTCTGAAGATCCAGATATGTACAGGTAGGAAGAAAGGCTTGGAGACAAGTGATGGCAGGAGAGACAGCGTTACTGAAATAAAGTTATTTACAGCTTCATGATGTAATAGCTCATGAATTCAGATACTTGAACTGATTTCATAGGAAAAGAACATAAAATCACAACATTGAGTAACGCTCAACCAACATGCAAATAAAAACTCAAATAAATTAAAAGTGAATATTTTGTTATATGTGTCAGTTCTGAACTGCGTAAAACTGCTTGTTGCAACAGACCTCCGACTCCCGTTAAGAGCCAATAGATTAACTAGCAGATTGTATTTCTAAATTCATATCACATGTTATATTCAAGCTATTAACCACTTGCCGTCCGCCTGCTGTTTATAAACGGCAGGGCGGTGGCAGTCCAGGGGCGGGTTGCCGTTCATAAACGGCACCCGCCTTTTCTAGCTGGGAGTGCACAGCACCGCGATCCGGTGCCCGCTATGTCCTCCGGACACAGTAAAACACCGATCGTCGGACGGGACCTCTGTACGAGGTCCCAATCATGTGATCACTGATTCACATGCAAAGTAGTAAGCAAGATGTCACTTGTGACATCATTGCTTACTACGTGTGAAATCTGTGACCAATCACAGCTCACTCAGTACTTCTCAATGACTGCAAGAATGCACAGAGAGAAAGAGAAACGATTGCTTTTACATCCTATATGGGTGTAAAAGCAATCAGTGTACAAAAAAAAAATCTACATCACCCCCCACAAGTAGTACAGTGTCACCATGGTGACACTGTACTGCTAGGGTGACAGTATGCAACAAAAAAAAAAAAAAAAAAAATAAGAATATAAAAAAATAAAATAAAAATGTAAAAAAAATGTTTAAAAATTATAATTTTTGGTTATAAACTAATTTGGATTTTTTTTTTACTAAAAAAATAACGGAATAAATTTAGGCCAAGATTTATGATGAAATATTATTTATTTGCAAAATTTTATAAAAAAAACACTTTTTTTCAAAATTTTTGGACTTTTTCATTTACATAGTAAAAAAAATAAAAATCCCAGCGGTGAATAAATACCACCAAAATAAAGCTTTATCTGTCTCCAAAAAATGGTAAAAAATTCATATGGGTACAGTATTGCATGACCGCGCAATTGTCATTCAAAGTGTGATAGCGCTGAAAGCTGAAAATTGCCCTGGACAGGAAGGGGGTAAAAGTGTCTGGACAGGAAGTGGTTAACCAATTATTGATTGAATTTGATCTACATCACTGTGAATTAAGTCTATGTTTAAGTATAAATGTGGTCTGTAGGCTTGGTCGGACGTTTCTTTTTAATGCCAAAGAAGAGAGCCATTGCTGCTTCCGACATTTTTTAATGGAGAGGGAGACCTGCGTGTCCCATTGTCTACACTTCCAAATTCACCCAGATTTTTCAGCCCCTGTTCGTCCACAGAACTAACATACATGAGACTATGATTCATGGCTGTAAAACTTTGGCAACTACTCAAATATTAAAATAAGGCTATGGTAGGGTCTTGCTTAGATGGATATAAAAAAGTAATAGATGGAGTCAAAATTCTTGAATTTTTTTGGATGCAGTGCTGCTCCAGGCTCTATTTAGTGCTTGCCACATACAGTATATAAAGGCCTAGGACTTACTCAAGTGATCAAAGTTTAGATATTATTATTAATATTATTATACAGGATTTATATAGCGCCAACAGTTTGCTCAGCACTTTACAATATAAATGAAGATCTTTCCATTTAGCAGCAATAATGTGACCAGTGACCAAGGCCTTTAGACATGTGGCCAACACTACATAAGCACAGCTTGCAAGAAAAGTATTTTAGCTCTTGGAATACTTAATTTATTAATCCAGGCAATAATTTATCCATCCAGGCAAGAATCTTGACATTTATTTTTTTTTTGTAAAGAAAGCTTGGTTAATTTACAGCGCAACCAACACTCATGAAGATCCAATGTGCTTTATTCTGTTAACAACAATTTGTTGCTCTTATAGACATGCTATGTCCTGTATCTTCATGGTCCCCTTGCCTCCCTAGTGGATCTCTATCTTAAATGGATAGTCCAAGGTTTTGTCTCTAGAATTTTTCTTCCTTAGAAATGTCCCTTATCAGGAGAAGCCACATAACCATATAAGCCTCCAATTCTACTCTGTCATTTTTTTGAGTCTCTTGTATTTACAATGTATTAGCTGTCAATGCCAGGAGATCAGAGCTGAAAGGTTTTGGTGCCAAAATCTGCGCTCTAACCTAAAAGACCCATCACACTAACCTTGACTTTTATCCTAACCTCCCCTTTAAGCCTAACATTAAATCTCTTAGATTGTAAACTCCAAGGAACAGGGCCCTCTTAACCCTGGTTATCTGATTAGGGTGGTATAGTGCAAACTGAGGGTAGTATATTATTATTAGTATACAGGATTTATATAGCACCAACAGTTTGTGCAGCTCTTTATTATATAAAGGGAGATAGTACAATTACAATACATTTCAGTACAGAAGGAATAGGAGGGCCCGGCTCGTGGAGCTTACAATCTAAAGGAAGGGGGAAGTGGTACAAAAGGTGATAGCTGTACGTGAATCTGATGTAATCTGATGGAGGAGACTCAAGTACAATTCTTAGGTGGAGGTGGGGTAGGCTTTCCTGAATAAGTGAGTTTTCAAAGATCGACTAAAGGCAGACAGGGTGGGGGCTGACCGGACATACTGGGGTAGGGAGTTCCAGAGTATGGGAGAGGCTCTGGAGGAGTAGAGTGTCAGATTAGGGCAGCTAATCACAGGTTAGGGCAGCATAGTGGCAGATTAGGGCAGCATAGTGACAGGTTAGGGCAGTATAGTGGCATGTTAGAGCAGGCTTGGGAAGAGGACACAACTAAACTCTGGGGGGCATAGCCCACCCCAGCACCCCCCTAGATCTGGCCATGTTACCAATGCAGAAATTTTAGAAATTGGTTGAAAGGTTTAGCACTGTGAAATACTTTTTGACAGATAAATAGAGCATTTCATATGCAACTTTATAAATCAGACCAAAATGAGGGACAGATGAGGAGGAAAGAGGGACAGAGGCAGGGGCGGACTGACCATTTGGAAACTCGGGCACTGCCCGAGGGCTCGGGGTCAGTAGGGGGCCCCATGAGATGCCCCTGGTACCTTTTCATAGGCTTTTTGGAGTTTGGGCAATGACACAGGGGCCCCATGATCCCCTATTGCCCACGGGCCCCATGAGTTGTCAGTCCGCCCCTGCGCTATACAAATCCTGTATAATAATAATAACCATTCCTGTAACTCTAACATTATCGCTCTCTGTATCCTTAACACTAACTCTCTCTTTAACTCTCCCTACCTGTAACTCAAACACTAATGCTCCTTATAGCCCCAACACTAACCGTGCCTGTAACCCTCACACTAACCTTTCCTCTAACATTTTTTCTGCCTGTAATATTAATCTTGCCTATAATCCCAACAGTATTCCTCTCTGTTACCCTAACCCTCCCACCAATATGTACCCTGCCTGTAGCCTATACACCAACCCCTTGTAACCTTAACACTAACCCTGGAGATAATCCTAACTCTAACCCTCCATCTAAAAACCACCATCCAACACTAACCCTAATACTATACCTCACACATATCTGTCTTTCACTCTAACAATAACACTCCCTATAGGGAGGGAGGAAAAGTGGGATCCAGTGTTACAGCCAGGGGCCGACTGACCATTCAAGCACTCGGGCACTGCCCGAGGGCCTGGGATCAGTAGATGACCCCATGAAATGCCCCTGTTACCTTTTTTATAGGCTTTTTTGAGTGTGGGCAAGGACACAGGGGCCCCATGATCCCTATTGCCAAGGGGCCCCATGAGTTGTCAGTCTGCCCCTGGTTACAGCCACTATGCCCTTTAACCACTACAATACCGGGCACTTTCACCAGCTTCCTGCCCGGGCCAATTTTCAGTTTTTAGCGCAGTCTCACTTTGAATGACAATTATGCGGTCATGCAACACTGTACCCCAATGGAATTTTTATCATTTCTTTAAGACAAATAGAGATTTGTTTTGGTGGTATTTAATCACCACTGGGTTTTTCATTTAAATTAATAAAACAGAACATTTTGGGGGAAAAAAAAGTTTTACTAAGTTTCTGTTATAAAATTTTGCATATAAGTAATTGTTCTCCTTCACTAATGTGCGCTGATGAGGCTGCATTGGTGGGCACTGATAAGCACTGATGAGGTGGCACTTAAGAAGCGGCACTGATGGGCACTGATGAGGAGGCACTGATGAGGCTGCAGTGATATGCGGCACTGAGAGGCTGCACTGATGAGGCGGCACTTATGGGCACTGATAGGCAGCACTGATGGGCACTAATGGGCACTGATAAGTGAAACTGATGAGGATGCACTGATAGGCAGCACTGATGGGCAGCGCTGATGGGCACTGATAGCCAGCACTGATGGGCACTGATAGGCGACACTGGTGGGCACTAATGGGGATGCAGTGATAATCAGGGCACTGATGATCAGTGCCTTGATTATCAGTGTAAATGTCCCCTATGTGCATCACCGGTTACTGAATTTCCTCTCCTCCTGCTGTGACAGCGTGTGAGAAAAGGACTGCCGATAACCAGCAGGTCTGTTTACAATGTGATCAGCTGTGATTGGGCACAGCTGATCACATGGTAAAGGGCCGATGTGATTGGCCCTTTACCACTATGTGTGATCAGCTGTGTCTGAAGGATACAGGGGGTACGCAAATGGTGTAGTTCTGGGGGGACATCTATAGATGCCTTCCCAGAACTGGATGACCAGGCAGTAGCCATCTTTTGACTATAGCGTGGTCAGGAAGGGGTTAAAGTGGTTAAGGGGCCACCAGTCAAGGCTACACCAGATAGCGGAGGCATCTTGTCACCGTGGTCCAGTGGATTATGCATTTGCATGCAAGTCTTTATGAATGCAAAACCAACCTGAAGTAGGTCAAATGCAAGTCAGAGGGAAGTCAACTGCAGGTCAGATATACCTATCTAGGAATTCTAAATGATCTCAGAAGCTTCTCAACCTGATGCCATTGATATGGGCAGCACAGTGGCTAGATGGTTAGCACTTACGCCTGGCAGTACTAGGGTCGTTGGTTCGAATCCCAGCCACAACACCTCCTGCCTGCAGTATGCATGTTCTCCCTGTGCCTGCGTGGGTTTCCTCCGGGTACTCCAGTTTCCTCCCACACTCCAAAGACATGCTGGTAGGTTACTTGGATCCTGTCTAAATTGGCCCTTGTATATGAATGTGAGTTAGGGACCTTAGATTGTATGCCCCTTGAGGGTTAGGGACTGATGTTAATATGTAAAGCACTGTGTAAATTGACGGTGCTATATAAGTACCTGAAATAAATAATAATAAATAAATTGATGCAATCTTACAGTCCATCAATACAATTCCTAAAGTGTCAATGCTTGAACAGCATTATCAGCACCCTAAATACTTATTTAATAGTTGCCTGGATTTGCTCTTTAAATCAATGACAGGTTTACTTTAGAGTTAACCTGTCAGGAGAAGGAAAGTGGAGCCTGCCATTGTTGAAAATACTAGTTGCTTGGCTGTCATGCTTCCAAGAGGAGAGCTCAGCAATGGCAGCCTCCTGCTTCTCTTGTGAAGGGTTTCATTTAAGCAAAGATTTATGAGGTCTATAAATGTTTACAATGTTTACATTCCATGTATAATGTCACTGACAGATTCACAATCTCTCTTTATGTGGCACGAACCAGCTACCATCAATCCACCCACACATCCACTTATGCCCAAGATAGACAGGCCCATAACTCCCCCCAAGGCTTTGGTAACCACCCATGGACCATCACATGTTCCTGTACTACATGCACATAGTTAAAATAGACAGCCAACTTGGTTTACACTCCCTATATGATATAAAGTAGATGTAAACAAGTCACTAAAATCTCATATAAGCTTCAACATGTTACTGTAATTTGAAATTTAATCGTAAACATTTTTCATTAAAATAATACATGATGATCCTGTCATGAAGGATCTTGTTCAGGCACTTCCTGTAATAGGGTGACAAAACTTTGTTCCCATTATTATAATTATTATACCGGATGTATACAGCACCAACAGTTTGCGCAGCACTTTACAACATCAGGGTAGACAGTACAGTTACAATACAGTTTATACAGGAGGAATCAGAGGGCCCTTGTCGTTAGAGCTTACAATCTTCCAACTATGTTCCTTCTTCTTCAAAGTGCCTTAGAAAACGTGATTAGTTAATGTTGTCATCTAGTTTTAGGAAGAGCTCCAGCCTAGAGATTTAACATTTCTGGAAATTTTAAAGCCATGGGAAAATCATTATGGATGACCCATGGTAGTTCTGTGAGTCATGTGATTGGGGCCGGGTTATTGAAAGTCAACTGGATCACAGGTTGTGGCTCTATTGCCTCCTCCTGGCTCCGGGGGACCATAGAACCTCCTGGATGTCAGTAAGAAAGGAGTGGAGGCCCAATTTGCATGTTCATGGGGGTCCCAGTTAATCCCAAGTTTGGAGGCCCTGGTAGAGTGGTGGACTCGCCTACATATATGGGAGACTCAGGCTGACAGGAGAGTCAGGTGGAAGATGGAGTGCTGAGGAGACTGTTGGAGTCTAGGAGGGGTCCCCTAGGTCTGGACGGGGCCAGCCTCTAGGCGACATTTTGTGGAAAGACACGGATAGGATAAAGGCCTGGAGCAGCAGGGAGCAAAGAGGGCAGTGTGAGTACAGCAGTACACTTTGGGATCTACAAGGGGAAAGACTACCAAATGTAGCAAGCTTTCTAAGAACAGCATTGAGCTCAGTCCTTGTCCCGGGAGATTTTCCGCAAAGCCAGGAGGGTTGGTGGTGCTCGCAGACTGTGGAATTGGGAGCAGCTCTGCAAGGAGGAAAGAAGACGTCTCTGCATGTAGCTATGTGAAGTAAAGTGATTTTTGAGGGGCTCCTAGTTCCTCACCTGTAAATGGCAGCTGCTACTGATCTATAATGACTGACGGCTTTCAGGAAAAGAATAGTCCAGGATCTGCTTTGTACATAGGAAGGAAATGTCCCCCTTCCATTGTTTCAAGTCAGATTGGGCATGCCATAATCCCTATTTCCCTATCCATGTTGAATTCCCCTAATAAAACAACAAAACCAAGCTCATGAACTAGTCACTGTCTTTGGATGCAAGTCTGTGTGAAAAATATCTGTTGCCTGGCTGTGCGGAAGGAAGCTTAGGGATATCTACAACACAGCAGCCCTCACAAGGGTAGCGCTACATAAAGATAAACTAATTTTTCAGACAAATGTACCCTCTTACCTGTCAATGAAGGCCCGAGTGGAGGACAGAAACTATCATCTACTGTATCCCAACAATCACCAGGTACAAGCTGGAGTCCACAAGCAAACTAAACTGAATCCTTTTCCCTGCTGTGCCCCTAGTGGCAGAAATGCATGTTTCTCTTGTCTGCGAACTGCATTGAGTACAGTGTTACTTGAACTGTATTCCTGGATTTGATTGTCTTCAGCTGAGAGAACTTGCAATAATTTAAGACTTTACATAAAGCCTCAGAAATCTTTAATTAATATCTTTATGTTATATAGTTTGAATACCATGTCTTAAATATATTATTTATCATTGTAAAAGAACATATTCCACGCTGCATATTTTCCCAATTTCCCAAACAAAAACCGGCTTAGAAAAGAAACAGGAAAAAAAGCCTTTTTTCCCCCAATTTTTTCTTTTTTTTCTAGACCTTCCCATCTCTAGTCCAGCTTATCCAATTTCTGTATCACTGCCTCTGCCTCTCTTGATCTGTGAAAAACTGTGCTCTGTAATTTTCTATCCCTCCCCTCCATGCTGTGTGCTTACAGTAGTCACACTGTGGGGTTTTATTACTAAAGGCAAATAGGCTGTGCACTTTTCAAAGTGCAGTTGCACTCTGCAAGTGCAGTTGCTCCTGAGCTTAGTAAATGAGCAGAAGTTCTGCTGACTTCCATTATCCAATCAGATGCAAGCAAAAATGCAATTTTTTTTATTTTCCTTGCACATGATTGGGTATTGTTTTGCAAAGTGAAGCTTTACCTAACTAAGCTCTGGAACAACTGTACTTACAGACAGCAACTGCACTTTGCAAAGTGCACAGTCTATTTGTCCTTAGTAAATCAACCCCTTTCTGTCTGTAGACAGCCGGTCTACCACAATACCCATTCACTGTCCTAGGCCAGCCATAGACGGTTCGAATCTTGGCCGGTTCAGCAGGGACAGGCCATGGTTTGAACCATGTATGGGCAGGCTGAATATACCCAAGTTGATCATTCAATCAACCTGAGTACAACCAGCCTGCCAGATTTTACATGCGATTATCGCTAGTGGCTGGTATAGACGCTAGCAATATTCACTGTATTCTTCCAGCGGGGATGGCTTTGCTAGCACCACCACCCACCCTCCTGCTGGGAGAACACAAAAGCTCAGCAGGAGGGAATCCCCTGTCAAAACTGACTGTTGATGGGGGAATCTAGGGAATGTCTCCATTAGACTGACTTTGACTTGCCTCCTGGACTTCAGGGGATGTCAGTCACTCCTGCTCTGTCCTATGTCATGCACAAAACTCCCATACAGTCAGTTTTTTCTAAATGAGAGAAAGTGACTGCACACCCCATTCCCTCTGCACACTGAATCCTGCCTGTGGGAGCTGCAGCCAGCAGTGTAAGGGCTCATCGGAGATTTTGCTGCCCCAAGAGAGCGGACTTTATACCTTTCTCTTTAAGGATTATAGCTTTCAGATGTTGCTTTGTCCTGGTATATCCAACAAAACTTCATGAAAATGAACCCACTCTATTCTCTTGTTTGCAAGATTTATTGTGAAGATTTAAAGACATGCACAAACATCAAGCAAAAAACCTTATTGTTCTTAATCTATAGGATGTGAGTCCCTTATTTTAAAAAAAAATGTAAATAATGTCCCACAATGTAAGTCCATGGTCAAACCACATTGATTAGCTACAGTGGATATAAAAAGTCTACACACTCCTGTTAAAATGTCAGGTTTCTGTGATATAAAAAAAATGAGACAAAGATAAATCATTTCAGAACTTTTTCCACCTTTATTGTGACCTATAAACTGTACAACTCAGCTGAACAACAAACTGAAATCTTTTAGGTTGAGGGAAGTGAAAATAAAAAAAAACTAAAATAATATGGTTGCATAAGTGTGCACACCCTTAAACTAATACTTTGTTGAAGCACCTTTTGATGTGATTTCAGCATTTTTTGGGGATGAGTCTATCAGCATGGCACATCTTGACTCGGCAATATTTGCCCGCTCTTCCTTGCAAAAAACACTCCAAATCTGTCAGATTGCGAGGGCATCTCCTGTGCACAGCCCTCTTCAGATCACCCCACAGATTTTCCATCAGATTCAGGTCTGGGCTCTTCCAAAACTTCTGGTGAGGCCATTCCTTTGTTGATTTGGATGTATGTTTTGGGTCGTTGTCATGCTGAAAGATGAAGTTCCTCTTCATGTTCAGCTTTCTAGCAGAAGCCTGAAGGTTTTGTGCCAATATTGACTGGTATTTGGAACTGTTCATAATTCCCTCTACCTTGACTAAGGTCTTGCCACTCATATGACACCCCTTTGCCCAGACATATGAAGAATATGGGAGATTGTTGTCACATGTACCACACAGCCAGTACTTGCCAGATATTCCTGCAGCTCCTTTAATGTTGCTGTAGGCCTCTTGGCAGCCTCCCAGACCAATTTTCTTCTCGTCTTTTCACCAATTTTGGAGGGATGTCCAGTTCTTGGTAATGTCACTGTCGCGCCATATATTCTCCACTTGATGCTGACTGTCTTCACTGGGTTCCATGGTATATCTAATGCCTTGGAAATTCTTTTGTACCCTTCTCCTGACTGATACCTTTTAATAGTGAGATCCCTCAGATGCTTTGGAAGCTCTCTGCAGACCATGGCTTTTGCTGTAGGATGTGACTAAGAAAACGTCAGGAAAGACCTACTAGAACAGCTGAACTTTATTTGGGGTTAATCAGAGGAAATTTCATTGATGGCAGGTGTGTGTTCTGATTCCTATTTAACATGATTTGGATGTGATTGCTTAATTCTGAACACAGCTACATCCCCAGTTATAGGAGGGTGTGCACACTTATGCAACCACATTATTTTAGTTGTACAGTTTATAGGTCACATTAAAGGTTGAAAAGGTTCTGAAATTATTTCTCTTTGTCTCATTTTTTTACATCACAGAAACCTGACATTTGAATTGTGAATTTTAACAGTGACCCCCACAATATTTCTTTTTTTCCAATATTCAATATCTTCACATACAGCTATATAGTGGTTCTAAAGCCTTAAGATTTTTTACCCTAATACATTCTATCCTTCTGTGCTGTACTCCCTCCCCCCCCTCCTTTTTCTTACCTGAGCCCTATCCGAATCAGCAATGTGCACGAGAGCAGGGGCTCTTGCCGCTGTTTCTCTCCTCGTTGGGCAGATTGATAGCAGCAGAAGCCAATGCTGTGATGCAGGAGCGGGTGGCGGGGACTAGCCGCTCTCTCTGTGTCAATGGAAGCAGACAGGATGGCTAAGGAGTGAGCCCACACAGGTGCCCACATAGAAAGTGGCTTTCTGTGGGGGTACCCACTGAAGAGAAGGGGCCAGGAGCACCAGCGGGGGACCCCAGAAGAGGAGGATTGGGGCTGCTCTGTGCAAAAGCATTGCACGGAGCAGGTAAGTATAGACATGTTTGTTATGTAACCACTTTACCTCCACCCTATAGCAGAAGTATATATACGTCATTTTGCATTTCTGGGTCCTCAGCTATCAATCAGCGAGTCCCAGTGATTACTCGCCAGCAGCCGGTGATCGCCGATTAATACTGAGGGGGGGAGAGAACTGTATGTAAACAATACAGTTTTCTCCCTTCAGCTGCAGCACACTGCTTTGTATGGTTCTGCATAGCATAGCCATACAAAGCAGTGTGCTTACAGTGGAAAGCACAGACACAGCCCCATAGTGAAACACACACAGCACACAGTTAACCCTTTGATTGCCCCAGATGTTAATCCCTTCCTGCCCAGTGCCATTATACAGTGTCAGTGCTTTTTATTAGCACTGATCACTGTATTGGTGTCACTGGGGATGTGACACTAAGTCAATTCCCCCCCAGTGTCAGAAAGCTCACCGCAGTCCCGCTATAAGTCGCTGATCGCCGCCATTACTAGTATAAAAAAAAAATTCCAGTATATATACCGCCATCTGTAAACGCTATAACGTTCACATAAACCAATTAATTTACACGTATTGGGATTTTTTTTAGCAAAGGCATGTAGCAGAATACATTTTGCCCTAAAATTATGACGAAATTTGATTTTTTAAAATTATTTTACTGGACACGTTTAATAGCAAAAAGTAAAAAAATATTGTTTTCTTCTCAAAATTGTCAGTTTTTTTTATTTATAGCGCAAAAAGTAAAAAACGCAGAGATGATCAAATACCACCAAAAGAAAGCTCTATTTGTGGGGGAAAAAAAGGACTTAAATTTAATTTGAGTACAGCGTTGCATGACTGTGCAATTGTCAGTTAAAGTAACGCAGCGCCGTAACGCAAAAAATGGCCTGGTCAGGAAGGGGGGTAAATCCTCTGGAGGGTAAGGGGTTAAAAAAACAAACAAAGGTTTAATATCACTTTAAGGCATCTCCCTAGCATGTTAGTGAAAAGGATTTGTGTATTTCAACCCTTCCTCTTAGATTGTAAGCTCTAACGAGCCGGGTCCTCTGTTTCCTCTTGTACCCAATTGTATTGTAACTGTAATGTCTACCTTCATTTTGTAAAGCGCAAACTGTTGGCCCTATATAAATCCTGTTTAATAATAATAATAATAATAATAATAATAATAATTTCCAATGCTTTAAGTGGCATAAAAAGACCGTCTCCCTTGTGAATGGTATTTTATTTAACATTTGTACATGTCTCCCATGGTAATGCCCATCTGCCTATGATGTTTTTTACCATAAGCCTGCAAATAGGATTCGAAAATGGTCAAAAAAATATGCCTCCCTTAGACTTAGACAGGGTTTGCTTTGTTGAGGGTTCGTGAACCTCTCAACAAGTATACCGAACCACCCGAGAATCAAACTTTTCCTGGTTTGCTCATCCCTATATTGATTGCTGCAAACCAAAACAGCATATTCAGTATTTTTCCTTTGTTATCTGTGAGAATGTAACTTATTAGGTAGGTCCTGCATTGCCCAGGGAGCCTGGCTGTACATTACTTTGAATTCCATAGCAGGAGGAGGTTACAGGAGGGGGAAGAGGTGCAGGTTATGGTCAGTGTGAAGGAGGCGCAGAAGGGAGTGTGCAGCAATGATGTATGACTCACCAGCATCACAGGGGGGTTCCTAAATCACACTTAGTGCTCTAAATCTAATGCTAGAAGACATTATAGCACAGGGCAGCATCTACACATAGGCAGAAACAGATGGAACGAGGATGTTTCGGACAACAGAAAATCTAATGCCAAGTGCAGATGCTGATAACAGCTACAAGTCTGCTGATTTAATACCTGATGAGTCACTAAATAAAAGTACTCAGATGAGGGCTGCTTGCTTCTAAACTACCCATACAACATATCCTCAAACCAATTTCCCCAAAAAATGTACATAGTGCAATCCCCACGGGGGCCCTGACTTTGCAAGCCTTCCGAAAGCTTTGACACCCTGGGTTCAGACATGGGTCACAAAGGATCACACTTGCAGTGACACCAACATATAGTAAACCAATTGAATATTTACTAAAAGTTCTCAAGTCAACAGACAAAGGAAAAGGATTGTTAATGCAGATATATTTAGTATAAACCGTTTAGTCTTTGAGGGTTTAGAACACAGATATGCTATGACCGTGAATCAAGCAGCAACTACAAGTAGGCCCTAGACTAGTGGTTTTCAAACTGTGGCCTGGGGGCTAAAAGTGGCCCATGGTTTGCCTTTTTTCCGGCCCATGGGACACTATTCTACCAACTGAAGTCTTTGACGGGGCACTATTCCTCCCACTGACACCATCCATGGGGCACTGAATGAGGAAAGAACAAACAGAGGGCGCACACGCCTAGTGCATTACTATAAAAAATGTTTAATAAGAAATAAAGTAGGTGTTGTACTCAAAACCGACAATAAAGTCAAGGCACGTCATAAAAGAACAGATTAGTCAACACCAAGCTGAGTAGCAGTCCGCAATAGGGAGTGTAGACATCCATATCTGACACGTTTTGAGGACTTGCCTCTTCCTCAGAGCCAATGGAGCACTATTCTTCCCAATGATATCAAACAATTCCTTCCATTAAAACAAATTATGGGGCAATGTTTATGCCCATCGATGCCAGGGCATTTTCTACTCCCACTGGTCACAGTCTGGCCCTCCTAAAATCTAAAGGACAGTAAACTGGCCGTTTGCTTAGAAAATAACAGTCCACAATAGAGAGTGTAGACATCCAATAAGCTGACGTGTTTCGAGGACTTGCCTCATCCTCAGAGCCAATGGGGCACTATTCTTCCCATTGATATCAAACAATTCCTTCTATTCAAACAAATGATGGGGCATTGTTTGTGCCCATCGATGCCAGGGCATTTTCTATTCCCACTGGTCACAGTCTTGCCCTCCTAAAGTCTAAAGGACAGTAAACTGGCCCTTTGCTTAGAAGGTTTGGAGACCCCTGACCTAGAAGAACCTTTGATCCAAGGTAGAAAATGAAGGAGAAAGACTTCTGTGCCAATCCTCTCCCTTAAAATCCTGATGCCACGGGCCCAAGAGTATCATAAAAATTTAGAATAAATCAATATTGCAGCAAGCTATTTCTGAGTGAGAATTCCCCCTAATATACACAGATTTAAAGCACTTAGTCCTTTAAGTGAAGATGGGGGGACAAGAGAGAAAAGTCTTGATGATGAATGTATCCAAAATCTCCAGCTAGCTCAATCAGGTCCCACAAAAAACTGCTGTGCAATGGCGACCAGCAATAATACATAGAATATGCTAGTGTTTCCTGTTAGAAGCCTTATGGTCTAGAGCAACTGTGGGCAACTGTGGCGCTACAGCTGTTTGTGAACTACAAGTCCCATCATGCCTCTGCCTTTGGGAGTCATGCTTGTAACTGTCAGTTTTGCAATGCCTCATGGGACTGGTAGTTCTACAACAGCTGGAGGGCCACAGTTGCCCACCCCTGGTCTAGAGAGATGAACTGAAGATGTCTGCATGCAGTGTGTTTTGGAAGAGTGTACTTAGTGTGGGCTTCTGCCAGCTCACCAATCCTGAAGATACCGAGGCTCAAGAGAAGGAGACATCCCTGTACAGGCTCTTGAAGAATCTGTATCCCGTGAGAGGCGCCTGAACCGTGCACCTGGTGATACTGGGATTCAGTTGGTTCTATAACAGTGATGATGAGAGTGGACCTAGACAGTCACTTGGCCGACAGGGAGCTAGAGGCAGATGGTCTGCCGGCAGGTATATAGCTCACCCGCTGAAGATTTCCCACGCTGTCCGGGCCACAAGGCCTGCTCTAACTCTCCAGAGAGGCCAAACCCCTCATCTCAACCTAAGGCCGTGGTCCTAAGAGAGTGAACTTTTACCAGACTGGGCTATATATGTCCTCTCCCAGCATTCCCCCTTCTGTCCACTTGACTGGACCTTGTAGTTTACAGCAGCACTGGCAAAATGTAAAGACCCAGCTCCCCGGACTATATGTCCCACAATCCCCTGCTCTCAGTAGTGGTCCTTCTATCTCTACTTCCAGGGCACAATGTCATAATCACTAACACTGAACACTAGAGGGAAACAAGCTCAAGGCAGTCTTTGTTAAGAATGTCCTCCGTTCATGCAAGTAGCCTAGCCAACACTTAGCTACATGGAAATCCAATAAAAACGTAAATTTAGGGGCAATGAAACAATATGGAAATAAATGTTTGTGATTTGTTTGTTGTGCCTAAAGTGAATCAAAACCCAGTTGTTCTCACAAAAGCTATAATGTTTTCAATGAAAACATTTTTTTAGCCTTTTTAATTCATTTAAATAACACCTTGTAATCCTGCCACAAAAGGCCTTATTCAATCACTTCCTGTTATAGGGGGACAATGCCATGTCCCTGTCTCCCAATTGCTTTCCTGCGTTGTCACCCTGTAATAGGCACCTCGAATGGAGACTACAGGAGATGACATTTATTGCACATTTATTGGATCAGCAGCACTGAAAAAGCGAAAACTGAATTTTGCCAATGAAGACTGTGATAAGCTGTGTACACACTAAAAAAAATGGGGCAAAGGATTGTCTGGTTTTCATCATTGTTTCACAGCAAGTTGAACCCGAAGATGGTACTAATTTTATGAAATTTCTCAAATGACAAAGGCTTTTTTTTTTGTTTGTTTGACAGAAATGTTGTAGCGTAGATTATTGTTGTTTATTGTTTCTGATCATGCACAGTCTTTCGTATCCGATTTTTCTCATACGAAAACAGTATACATTAATCGAAAATAGTTAGTTCTGTTCATGTTTAGGTACAGGGGAGCATGTGATCTTTCCCATTTGACAGTGCTCCTGCCCCCGTAACCAATCACCAGTATCTAAATGTTATCGTAGGGCTACATGCAGTCTCTTTCTACTTTTTCCTTTTCTGCTAGTGGCCACTGGACCTCAGCAATCAGCAGTGAGAATGGGAGGACTAATTTGTAAAGGGTATGTAGCAATCTCATGTAACATGTTCTTTCCTAGTCTCTGCCTGTTTCCTACAGCATGTCACCAGTCTTCAACCACACTTTTATCATGTCCTCAGTCTCTGTCTGTCTCCAATAGCATGTTTCCAGTCTCCGACCACATCTGTATCATATCCCTTGTTTCTGTTTCCTACACCATGTCTGTGGTCTCAAACACATCTGTATCATAACTCCAATTTCTGTCTCCTACAGTGTGTCATCAATTCCAAACCATGCCTGCATCATGTTCTTAGTCTACAGCATGTCTCCAGTCGCCAACCACACTTGTATCATCTCCCTAGTCTTTGACTATCCCCAACAGCATGTCTCCATTCTCTAAACACACCTGTATCATGTCCCTAGTCTCTGACTGTCTTCTACAGCAGCAAACCTCCAGTCTCCAACCCAGCCACACCAGTATCATATCCCTAGTCTCTATCTGTCTCCTTCAACATGTCTCCAGTCTCCAACCCAACCACACCAGTATCGTGTCTTTAGTCTCTGTCTTCTACAGCATGTCTCCAGTCTCCAACCACACCTATATCATGTCCCTAGTCTCTGACTGTCTTCTACAGCATGTCTCCAGTCTCCAACCTAACAGCACCAGTATCATATCCCTAGTCTCTATCTGTCTCCTTCAACATGTCACAAGTCTCCAACCACACATGCATCATGTCCCAAGTCTCTGACTGTCTTCTACAGCATGTCTCCAGTCTCCAACCCAACCACACCAGTATCATATCCTAGTCTCTATCTGTCTCCTTCAACATGTCTCCAGTATCCAATTCAACCACACCTATATCATGTATTTAGTCTCTGTCTTCTACAGCATGTCTCCAGTCTCCACCCCAACCACACCTGTATCATGTCCCTAGTCTCTAACTGTCTCCTACAACATGTTTCCAGTCTCTATCCACACCTGTTGCATATCCCTAGTCTCTAACCATCTTCTACAGCATGTCTCCTGTCTCCAACCACCTATGCAAAACACCCCCAGGCTTTGTTTTTTTTTTCTTCAATACTGTGCAGTCTTTGATATCGAGGCCTTCATTTGAGCCCCCACGCCCCCATACCTCACAGGCCAACAACCACTGCCCTATATATCAAAGGAAAGTGTGGGAACCAGAATAGATGTGAACTGTGTGACCCTGCCCTATTCCCATACCATGCACTTAGAAACACATTTTTTTGTGGATTTAGTCACATTTATAAACAAATATAAGATACAGTCATGGCCGAAATTGTTGGCACCCTTGATATTTTTCCTGAAAATCAAGTATTTCACACAAAAAAGGTATTGCATTAACACATGTTTTGCTATACACATGTTTATTCCCTTTGTATGTATTGGAACAAATATAAAACAGAGGCAGAAAAGCAAATATGACATAATGTCACACAAAACCCCAAAAATGGGCTGGACAAAAGTATTGGCACCCTTAACTTAATATTTGGTTGCACACCCTTTGGAAAACATAACTGAAATCAGTCGCTTCCTATAACCATCAATAAGCTTCTGACACCTCTCACCCGGAATTTTGGACCACTCTTCCTTTGCAAACAGCTCCAGGTCTCTCTTATTGGAAGGACACCTTTTCCCAACAGCAATTTTAAGATCTCTCCACAGGTGTTCAATGGGATTTAGATCTGGGCTCATTGCTGGCCACTTCAGAACTCTCCAGCGCTTCTTTGCCATCCATTTCTGAGTGCTTTTTGACGTATGTTTGGGGTCATTGTCCTGCTGGAAGACCCAGGATCTTGGACGCAAACCCAGCTTTCTGACACTGGGCCCTACAGTGCGACCCAAAATCCTTTGGTAATCCTCAGATTTCATGATGCCTTGCACACAGTCAAGGCACCCAGTGCCAGAGGCAGCAAAACAACCCCAAAACATCATTGAACCTCCACCATATTTTACCGTAGGTACTGTGTTTTGTTCTTTGTAGGCCTCATTCCGTTTTCGGTAAACAGTAGAATGATGTGCTTTACCGAAAAGCTCTATCTTGGTCTCATCTGTCCACAAGACGTTTTCCCAGAAGGCTTTTGGCTTACTCAAGTACATTTTGGCAAACTGTAGTCTTGCTTTTTTATGTCTCTGTGTCAGCAGTGGGGTCCTCCTGGGTCTCCTGCCATAGCGTTTCATTTCATTTAAATGTCGACGGATAGTTCGCGCTGACACTGATGCTCCCTGAGCCTGCAGGACAGCTTGAATGTCTTTGGAACATGTTTGGGGCTGCTTATCCACCATCCGGACTATTCTGCGTTGCAATCTTTCATCAATTTTCCTCATCCGTCCACGACCAGGGAGATTAGCTACAGTGCCATGGGTTGCAAACTTCTTGATAATGTTGCGCACTGTGGACAAAGGCAAATCTAGTTCTCTGGAGATGGACTTGTAACCTTGAGATTGTTGATATTTTGCCACAATTTTGGTTCTCAGGTCCTCAGACAGTTCTCGTCTCCTCTTTCTGTTGTCCATGCTTAGTGTGGCACAGACAGACACACAATGCAAAGGTTAAGTGAACGTCTCTCCTTTTTATCTGCTTTCAGGTGTGATTTCTATATTGCCCACACCTGTTACTTGCCCCAGGTGAGTTTACAGGAGCATCACATGCTTGTAACATTCTTATTTATCCGCAGTTGTGAAAGGGTGCCAATACTTTTGTCCAGCCCATTTTTGGAGGTTTGTGTGACATTATGTCGAATTTGCTTTCTTTCCTCCCTTTTTTTGTTTTGTCCCAATACACACAAAGGGAATAAACATGTGTATAGCAAAACATGTGTTAATGCAATACGTTTCGTGAGAAATACATGATTTCCTGGAGAAATATCAAGGGTGCCAACAATTTCGGCCATGACTGTATGTAAATCAGTGTCCCAAAATTTCTTAAACCCTGTGAAAAACACTTTAGAGAAGTCTCACTTTCACCCTTGAAAGTATAAATTAAATCGTAGGGCTACATGCAGTCTCTTTCTACTTTTTCCTTTTCTGCTAGTGGCCACTGGACCTCAGCAATCAGCAGTGAGAATGGGAGGACTAATTTGTAAAGGGTATGTAGCAATCTCATGTAACATGTTCTTTCCTAGTCTCTGCCTGTTTCCTACAGCATGTCACCAGTCTTCAACCACACTTTTATCATGTCCTCAGTCTCTGTCTGTCTCCAATAGCATGTTTCCAGTCTCCGACCACATCTGTATCATATCCCTTGTTTCTGTTTCCTACACCATGTCTGTGGTCTCAAACACATCTGTATCATGACTCCAATTTCTGTCTCCTACAGTGTGTCATCAATTCCAAACCATGCCTGCATCATGTTCTTAGTCTACAGCATGTCTCCAGTCGCCAACCACACTTGTATCATCTCCCTAGTCTTTGACTATCCCCAACAGCATGTCTCCATTCTCTAAACACACCTGTATCATGTCCCTAGTCTCTGACTGTCTTCTACAGCAGCAAACCTCCAGTCTCCAACCCAGCCACACCAGTATCATATCCCTAGTCTCTATCTGTCTCCTTCAATATGTCTCCAGTCTCCAACCCAAGCACACTAGTATCATGTCTTTAGTCTCTGTCTTCTACAGCATGTCTCCAGTCTCCAACCACACCTATATTATGCCCCTAGTCTCTGACTGTCTTCTACAGCATGTCTCTAGTCTCCAACCCAACAGCACCAGTATCATATCCCTAGTCTTTGACTATCCCCAACAGGATGTCTCCATTCTCTAAACACACCTGTATCATGTCCCTAGGCTCTGAATGTCTTCTACAGCAGCATACCTCCAGTCTCCAACCCAACCACACCAGTATCATATCCCTAGTCTCTATCTGTCTCCTTCAACATGTCTCCAGTCTCCAACCCAACCACACCAGTATCGTGTCTTTAGTCTCTGTCTTCTACAGCATGTCTCCAGTCTCCAACCACACCTATATCATGTCCCTAGTCTCTGACTGTCTTCTACAGCATGTCTCCAGTCTCCAACCTAACAGCACCAGTATCATATCCCTAGTCTCTATCTGTCTCCTTCAACATGTCACAAGTCTCCAACCACACATGCATCATGTCCCAAGTCTCTGACTGTCTTCTACAGCATGTCTCCAGTCTCCAACCCAACCACACCAGTATCATATCCTAGTCTCTATCTGTCTCCTTCAACATGTCTCCAGTATCCAATTCAACCACACCTATATCATGTATTTAGTCTCTGTCTTCTACAGCATGTCTCCAGTCTCCACCCCAACCACACCTGTATCATGTCCCTAGTCTCTAACTGTCTCCTACAACATGTTTCCAGTCTCTATCCACACCTGTTGCATATCCCTAGTCTCTAACCATCTTCTACAGCATGTCTCCTGTCTCCAACCACCTATGCAAAACACCCCCAGGCTTTGTTTTTTTTTTCTTCAATACTGTGCAGTCTTTGATATCGAGGCCTTCATTTGAGCCCCCACGCCCCCATACCTCACAGGCCAACAACCACTGCCCTATATATATCAAAGGAAAGTGTGGGAACCAGAATAGATGTGAACTGTGTGACCCTGCCCTATTCCCATACCATGCACTTAGAAACACATTTTTTTGTGGATTTAGTCACATTTATAAACAAATATAATATATGTAAATCAGTGTCCCAAAATTTCTTAAACCCTGTGAAAAACACTTTAGAGAAGTCTCACTTTCACCCTTGAAAGTATAAATTAATTATTTAAATGCCCTTCTTAGTGTCCATATAAACATCAATAAACAGAAAAGATTTCCCCCATGGCATGATGACACTTCGTTTTTAGGCTACAATTATAAGTGCAACAATAAGTTACATTTAAAAAGATATGCATTCATTCCTTTTGTAGCACATAGGGTGTTACTTAGTAAAACTGACGAGCGCAAAATCCAGTGCAACACGGCATAGAAACCAATAGGCATCCAGGTCTTATTGCCAAAGCTTAATTGAACAAGCTGAATTTAGAAGCTGATTGGCTACACAGCTGCACCAGATTCTGAGTTCACCAGTTTTAGCAGATCTACCCCATAGGCATAAAATTATTTACCTGGGTGTGTGATCTGATAAAACAAGAAAACGTTAACCAGAGTGTAATGAAAAGGTGAGTGGCAAAGGAGGATTGTATAAAGTGACCTTTAACCTGTGTCAAGATGCAATCTGATAATGATGGTTTATCTTTCAGTGGTACTTGGGGCAGTTCACATTTAGTGCTAATAGGGTTAGTAAAGGTTAAGTAGTCCAAGTAGCTGCGTAATTAATAAGCCTGAACATGCAAGCAGTGAAATTCTGCCAAAAAAAAAAAAATCCAAGGGTACGGGCAAGAAAGTGTCATCTGAATAATGGCTGTAGCCAATCAGTTGCAGCTGCTGTTCAGGTTTTTTGACAGGTGGCGGGGTCGGCTGTCAAAATACAATAGCCATAGCAGGAGATTCATCCATCTGCAGTGTGCAGCATCGATGGAGGAGTCTGTCAGATTCATACAGTTTACTCTTTAGGTACTGTATGTCTCTATGTATATGGCCACCTTTATTATTATTATTATTATTACATCAAGTTTATATAGCGCCAAAGGGTTTGCTCAGCGCTGTACAATAGAGGGGGGGACAATACATGAAACAGCACACGAGGGGTTAGAGGGCCCTACTCTTTCGAGCTTACAGTCTAGGAGGGAGGGGGTAGTGGTACAGGAGGAAGTGGCTGTGGGGGATGGAGTGGTAGGAGGAATGAAGGAGGACGGCTGTTAGGTGAGGGTGGGGTAGGCTTCCCTGAAGAAGTGGGTTTTCAGGGAGCGCCTGAAGGTGAGGAGGGAAGGTGACAGTCTGATGGATTGGGGTAGTGAGTTCCAGAGGATGGGGGAGGACCTGGAGAAGTCTTGCAGTCGTGCGTGGGAGGAGGAGACCAGGGAGCAAGATAGAAGGAGGTCCTGTGAAGAGCGAAGGGTACGGGTAGGGTGATACCTGGGAATCAGGTTGGTAGGCAATGCATTGGTGTCTGCCCATTACTTTTCAGACCTAATGCCAGAGTATCGCCAGGTATCATTAAACGATGTGGGATTCATTGCAAAAAATCCATCTGTATGCTGGAAAATCTTTACATCCAAATAAATCACAGGTATAAAAAAGCCAATGCCTCTACTTTGCTCATTCTGCAAAAAATAAAAAATTTGCTTTATAGTCTGCTTCAGCTGCTGACACTGAATTTAAAAAGAATTCCAGGTATAGATATTTTTACATAGTTACATTAGTTCGGCTTGGAGCATTGTAACTATGCATATACCATACCTGTGGAATCCCTCTAGAAGCTGGAAATCACTGCTGTAGGCATTTATTTGATACCTTTACTTAATTGAAATATTATGGACATATTACAGAGCTTTAATTACAATATGTACGATTTTCCCCAAACAAAAACCACATTTACAGTTTGAATTCTGTTTGTTCAAGAAAAAAACTCCATCCTGATGAGGGGAAACCTTTGAATAGGGACACCTGTTTAGATAACAAATGTTTAAGTGGGGATTTCTACCTTGGATAGATTTTCTCTCACTTTCTTTGTCTACAGCACAGGAAGTGAAGGAAAATCTCCCAAGCATGAACACAAAAGAGAAAAAAACACCATTCCCTAATCTATGAAACCCATTAAGAAAGGTATGGCTAGAGATGCACTTTCAATCTGTTTAGGTATGGATAGTTTTGCATCGTTACATAGGTCCAGCTTGGACCAATGTACAGTTGAAAGAAAAAGCATGTGAACCCCTTGGGATTACGTGGAGTTTTGCATGAATTGGGCATAAAATGTGCTCTGAACGTCATCTAAGTCACAACAATAGAAGAACACAGTCTGCTGAACATAATACTACACAAACATTAGATGTTGCCATGGTTTAAGTGCACATAACATGTAAACATTCACAGTGCAGTGAGGAAAAAGTATGTGAGGCCCTAGCTTAATGACTTCTCCCAGAGCTAATTGGAGCCAGGAGTGAGCCAACCTTTACTCCAATCAGTGTGATGATATTGGATGTGTTACTGACAGCTCTCCTGCCCTTAAAAAACACACACCTGTTTTGGGTTTACTGGTTTCAAGAAGCATTGTCTGATGTGAACCATCCCTCGCAGAAAAGAGCTCTCAGAAGACCTACGATCAAGAATTGTTGACTTGCATGAAGCTGGAAAGGGTTACAAAAGTATCTCCAAAAGCCTTGATGTTCATATGTCCACGGTAAGACAGACTGTCTACAAATGGAGAAAGTTTAGCACTGTTGCTACTCTCCCTAGGCGTGGTCGTCCTGTAAAAATGACTGCAAGAGCACAGCGCAGAATGCTGCATGAGGTAAAGAAGAATCCCAGAGTGTCAGCTAAAGACCTACAGAAATCTCTGGCACATGCTAACATTTTTGTTGACACATCTACAATAAGGAAAACATTAAACAAGAATGGAGTACATGGGAGGACACCACGGAGGAAGCCATTGCTGTCCAAAAAGAATATTGCAGCACGTTTGAAGTTTGCAAATGAGCACCTGGATGTTCCACAGCACTACTGGCAAAATATACTGTGGACAGATGAAACCAAGATTGAGTTGTTTGGGAAGAACACACAACACTATGTGTGGAGAAAAAAAGGCACAGCACACCAACATCAAAACCTCATCCCCACTGTAAAACATGGCGGAGGGAGCATCATGGTTTGGGGCTGCTTTGCTGCCTCAGGGCCTGGACGGATTGTTGTCATTGATGGGAAAATGAATTCCAGAGTTTATCAAGACATTTTGCAGGAAAACGTACGACCATCTGTCCACCAACTGAAGCTCCGCAGAGGATGGGTGATGCAACAGGACAATGACCCAAAGCATACAAGTAATTCAACAAAACAATGGCTGCAACAGCACAGAATACGCCTTCTGGAGTGGCCCAGTCAGAGTCCTGACCTCAACCCGATTGAAATGCTGTGGCATGACCTTAAGAGAGTGATTCACACCAGACATCCCAAGAATATTGCTACACTCAAACAGTTTTGTGAAGAGGAGTGGTCCAAAATTACTCCAGATCGTTGTGCAGGTCTGATCTGCAACTACAGGAAATGTTTGGTTGAGGTTATTGCTGCCAAAGGAGGCTCAACCAGTTATTAAGTCCAAAGGTTCACATACTTTTTCCTCCCTGCACTGTGAATGTTTACATGTTATGTGCAATTAAACCATGGCAACATCTAATGTTTGTGTAGTATTATGTTCAGTAGACTGTGTTCTTCTATTGTTGTGACTTAGATGACGTTCAGAACACATTTTATGCCCAATTCATGCAAAACTCCACGTAATCCCAAGGGGTTCACATACTTTTTCTTGCAACTGTAAGTATGTATGTGATATATTTCCTAGTATATTTCCTAGTTCCCTCGTCTCCTCCTCCCATGCCCGCCTCCAGGACTTCTCCAGGGCATCACCCATCCTCTGGAACTCCCTACCCCAATCCATCAGACTATCACCTACTCTCCTCTCCTTTAGGCGCACCTTGAAAACCAACCTCTTCAGGGAAGCCTACCGCGCCCCCTGCTAATTGCCGATCTCCTCCACTCTTCCTACCACTCCATCCCCCACAGCTTTTCCTTCCATACCACTATCCCCTCCCTCCTAGATTGTAAGCTCCAAGGAGCAGGGCCCTCAAACCCCTCGTGTATTGAATTGTATTGTTATTGTACTGTCTCTTGTATTGTCTCCCATTGTAATGTACAGCACTGAGCAAACTATTGGCGCTATATAAATCCTGTATAATAATAATAATAATAATAATAATAATAATATATCTGTGGGATCCCCATGGAAGTTGGAAATCACCGTAGTAGGCATGGGATCCAGGTCCTATGCCATGTGACTGTCCCACTGCTTAGTGAGTGCAAAACGATACTCTCAGAGCCAATCAGAGAACAAAGCATTTTCTAATTGGATGAGGCAGAGATCATGACATCACTGCCCTCTCTACCTCATCCAATCAGAATTCACTAAGCAACAGGGCAGCCAGTCGGCAATCACTGCAGCAGCAATGCCTATTACAGTGATTTCCAGCTTCCGCAGGGATCGGCCAGGTATGGCATACACATACTTACATTGGTCCAAGCTGGAGCAGTGTAACTATACACACAGTAAATATCCATACCTAAACTTCTGCTTCAAATCTACAGAGGGGAACGAAATCTTAAACAAATATCCCACCACTGCCCCTTTTACATTCCGCCCACACGCTCAAAACCTGGAGAATGTACACAGCTCCACAATTACGGCAGGCAATCCAATTTTCTCAGTCACTTTCAATCTGGCTTACACCAGAAGTCATTCTACAGTCACAGCTACGCAGATAATGAAATGCAGTCTGACACAATTTACCAAAGCCTTTGATAGTGCCGCTAATTATGCAGGAATTGGACCTCATCCCCCTAAACTGATTTCATAAGGCCAGAATTAGACCCTAACCTCTAAACTATTCCATGATTCCATTTCTCAGGACAATATCACAAATGTGTCAGTCAGCTGGATGTTTAACCCCTGTGCAGCAACGGCTGTGGGTACCTAAAAAACAAACTAAGCATTAAAATATGTTTTCTTTCAAACTGAACTCCAGGGGCATAAAAACACCAAAGGGATTGGATATGGTTATATATTCGGGCAGCACAGTGGCTAAATGGATAGCACTTCCCTCTGGTAGTACAAAGGTCATTGGTTCAAATCCCAACCACAGCACCACCTGCCTGGAGTTTGCATGTTCTCCCTGTGCCCGCATGGGTTTCCTCCAGGTACTCTGGCTTGCTTGCCCACTCCAAAAACATTCTGGTAGGTTACCGTATTTTCCGGCGTATAAGACAACTGGGCATATAAGACGACCCCCTACTTTTCCTGTTAAAATATAGGGTTTGGGCTATACTCGCCGTATAAGACTACCCCCCTTCGATTCTTCCCACTGACACCAATGATGGGGCACTATTTCTCCCACTGACACTGATGGAGTACTATTCCTCCCACTGACACCAATGATGGTGCACTATTCCTCCCACTGACACCAATGATGGTGCCCCATCATTAGTGTCAGTGGGAGAAATAGTGCCCCATCATTGGTGTCAGTGGGAGGAATAGTGCCCCATCATTGGTGTCAGTGGGAAGAATCGTGCCCCATCATTGGTGTCAGTGGGAAGAATCGTGCCCCATCATTGGTGTCAGTAGGAGGAATAGTGCCCCATCATTGGTGTCAGTGGGAGGAATAGTGTCCCATCATTGGTGTCAGTGGGAGGAATAGTGTCCCATCATTGGTGTCAGTGGGAGGAATAGTGCCCCATCATTAGTGTCAGTGGGAGGAATAGTGCTCCATCATTGGTGTCAGAGCGAGGAATCGTGCCCCATCATTGGTGTCAGTGGGAGGAATAGCACCCCATCATTGGTGTCAGTGGGAGGAATAGCACCCCATCATTGGTGTCAGTGGGAGGAATAGCACCCCATCATTGGTGTCAGTGGGGGGAGGAATAGTGCTCCATCGTTGGTGTCAGTGGGGGGAGGAATAGTGCCCCATCATTGGTGTCAGTGGGGGGGGGGAGGAATGGTGTCCCATCGTTGGTGTCAGTGGGGGGGGGGAATAGTGCCCCATTGTTGGTGTCAGTGGGAGGAATAATGCCCCATCATTAGTATCAGTGACACCAATGATGGGGTACTATTCCTCCCACTGACACCAATGACACATGCTGACCCCTGTTCCAGCATGGTGCTGCTGCAGCCAGCATACATGGTTGCAGCAGCACAGTCTGCACGGCACACTTACCGGCCGCTCCCTCACTCGATGTTCGTGGGGACGCTCGGCTCCGCCTCCTCGCAGGTATACCGGCATATAAGATGACCCCCAACTTTTGAGAAGATTTTCATGGAATAAAAAGTCGTCTTATACGCCGGAAAATACGGTAATTGGCTCCTGTCTAAATTGTCCCTAGTATGTGTATGAATGTGAGTTAGGGACCTTAGATTGTACACCCCTTGAGGGTCAGGGACTGATGTGAATGTACAATATATATGTACAGCCAGAGCTTACACTTTCAAGTCTAGACCTACTAGCCAGGCACAAAACTTACTCTCCATCAGTTGCCCCACCCAACCTTGCCCAGGTTCCGCCTCCAACACCATCCCCTGCCCCCAACCACGCCCCCTTAAAGCTTATGAAATTACATTTCTCTTTAGAATAAAGAGTCCAAAATATAAAAAAACTGCAATTATAACATAGTTTTATTATGTCAATTTAAAAACAAAAAAAACCCAACAATTTTGAAAAAAAAACTTTTTACTATTAAACATGTCCAGTAAAAAAATTTAAAAATTCAAATAAATTTACACCAAATTGTATTCTGCTACATGTCCCAATACGTGTAAATTAATTGGTTTACGTGTAAGTTATAGCGTTTGCAAATGGCGGTATAGATACTGGAATTTTTTTCTTTAATTTTATTTTTACTAGTAATGGCAGCGATCAGCGACCTATAGCGGGACTGCGGCGGGCATTCTGACACTGGGGGGGAACTGACTTGGGGTCACTGACATCCCCAGTGACATCAATACAGTGATCAGTGCAAATAAAAAGCACTGACACAGTACTAAAGGCACTGGGCAGGAAGGGGTTAACATCTGGGGCGATCAAAGGGTTAACTGTGTGCGTTTTATTATGGGGCTGTGTGTGTGCTTTTAGCAGCCAGTGCTCCCCATCCCCAACACAAGGATGGCCACCTCCAACCTCCTGCCTGGTGTGGCCTTCCTCCGCTCGATTCGTCACCTCCCGGTCCAAGCGGCGGCTCATTCACCGGCCTCAGGATTTATGAATAAAACTCATAGAGGAGGCAACCCCCCACCCGACACATGTGACTCTCACCAGGCTGAGGTGGTGGTGGTGGGAGATAGCGGGAGAAGGGGAGCTGTGCACCTGAAGGCACACACCGAGCTTTCCTCAGGGTGGGTGTCAGCACACACTCGCCCCCACATTATTTCCACTCGCCAAATGCGAGCAGGCGAGTGGAAATTTCAAGGCCTGTGTACAGCACTGCGTAAATCAACAGCGCTATATAAGTACCTGAAATAAATATATAAATTAATTACAAATACACCTATGGGAACCTATCAAAAGCTTAAAATGGAATAAAACTAAAGCAAAAAAAATATTTTTTTTAAATGTGCCCCGGAAGTTTTCAGCCATAATGTGCTAGTATGCACCTTATAATAGGGCACACTTACCTTGCAAGCGATCCCCTCCAGTGCTTCAGTCTGTCACAGGCATTTCCATATTCTCCCAGTCCTTTGATTCTTGGGCCTCTTATTGATCGGGCTTCATTGATGTTAATCCCATGCATGCGTAGAAGGAGTCACATCATCACAGCACAGAGAAGTGCCATACAGGTGCATGGTTCAATGTACACAAATGCTGACAGACAGGGAGAAGGCTTAACTGCTTGCCAATCAGCCCATGCAGACAAACAAGTACGTGATCTGGTGGCGCAAGCCCCGCCTGCACTATCATTCGCTACAGCACAAGCCAGTCAGCGGGTCCCAGTCAAAGATTTATAGCCAGGACTCACTGATCGACTGAGCGAATGACAGAATAGAGTCTTGTGTTGGTAAGCAACGCAGGCCTCTCTACAGACAGCAGCGATGTTCCAGTTTTATTCTCCCTGCAAAGCAGGGAATAAAAAACAACATGTTGCTTAGTAAAAACAGCACATAGTACACACAGTAAACATTGTTAGGCACACAGTTAACCCTTTGATTGCCCCTAGATGTTAACCCAGCCAATGTCAATAGTGCAGTGACAGTGTATAGTATTAGCACGGATCACTGAGTTAGAGTCACTGGAGATTTCAGGGTCATTTAGTCAGTTCCCACCCAGTGTCAGTTAGTGTCAGATTGCTCATCGCACTATCACAGTCCCAATGATCACCACTGATGGCCGCCATTACTAGTATAAAATAAATAAATAAAAATTACAGTATACTGTATACCATAGTTTGTAGACGCTAAAACTATAACACAAACCAATCAACATATACTTATTGGGATTTTTTTTTTTACCAAAGACATAGCAGACAGTGTTAATTTCATCAACTAAAATATTTTTGTTGACTAAATTTTAACACTATTTTAGTCACCTAAAATATGACAAAAACTAAAACAATTCCAATGAATAAAATATGACTTAAAACTAAAATGGAATTTTAGTCAAAAGTCTATAACTAAAACAAAGTTGAAATTTGATGTCAAAATCAACACTGGTTATATATCACAATTATTTTTTCATTGGATATATTTTAAAATAGAAAATAAAAAAATATTGTTTTTTTTTAATTTTCAGATGTGTTTGTTTATATGATAAAAAATAAAAAAAACAGTGGTGATCAAATACCTCCAAAAAAAAGCTCTATTTGTGAGAAAAAAATTATATAAATTTAATGCGGATACAGTATTGCATGACGGCATAATTACCAGTTAAAGTAGAACAGTGCCGTATAGCAAAAAAGGCCTGGTTATGAAGAGGGTAAAAACTTCCTGAGCTGAAGTGGTTAGGGATAGAAGAGACCTAATTGGTCCTACCTGTCAGCAATTTTTTACTTTTTAGATTTAATTCCACTTTAACTAAACAAGCTGAAGATATAAGCTGAACGTTGCCATGCACAGCTGCTCCAGATTCTGTCGGTTCAAATTCTGATAAACTCATTCACAACTGTGTGATTTAATGCGTGTTTACCAGACAAACAACCTTCAACAAGAGGATTACCATTTTTTTGTATTGGGTCCATTCGCACCTGTGGATTACTCTACATAATTCTTGAAAAAAGTGCATGTGTGCTGCATACTGATAATCTTTTTCCAGTACAAGTCTGCCAGACTTGAGAGGGACTGTCTGACTGAAAGCAATGAACTCAGTATTCAACAATCAGAAACATCCACAATGCTCCTGATAGCCCTAGACCACCTGATCCTTTCCTTGGCCTTAGGTCATATATTGGAAATAGGGAAAGGTGGTACTTTTTTTTTACTCAGTTGATAGGCCATCCTACCAAAAACTTGTCTTTGGTAGATGATAGAGGATTAAACCAAATTCAGTTTTTTGTATCTTACTACTGATGAAATATCATTTCTCAGGTCAGCACACCAGCTGTGTCCTTTATGATGGGCTTCCATCATCCCTACTGGATTTTTTATTTGTTTTACTGTATATTACAGAGAAGGCAACAAGAAGTGCTGGAATATGTGAAACTCCCAGGTGGGAAGGAACAAAGTCAAGAATTTTGGCAGGAAGCTCTTCATCAGGACATATAAGAAGGCAGGGCAAACTTGGCCACACAGGCTCCTCCAGTAACTAAGACAATACGTTTGGGTGCACTACATCCAATCTCTGGGCTGTGAAGTATACCATGTGCTCCCCCATATTGAAGGGTTAAATGTTTGTTTTTTCTTAAAGGGATAGATAAAGAGTAATATTTACCTTATTCCTTGAACCCTTAGCAGCAGATTATCTTGTCCTCTCTCCAACCCTACTGGGATGTAAACTGGCTCTTGGGGTTCTCAGGTACAATGCAGGACTGCAGGTTGTAAAGCTAGTCATAAATATGGTTAGATTTTCATTTGGACGTTTGTATGAAATTCTGAAAAATCTTTTGTCAGAGCATTTGGTGATGCCATTATTGAGTCAACTTATTTTGCCCTTTAAAAATTTTGGCCAGACCTGACATTTGAATGGATCCCCAGATGTATTATACAGGTTTCTTTGATTTCTTATGAAAGCACATGCACATTACAATAAGTAAGATTTTTCCCAGCTGAAAACCACATTAGCAATTAGTATTTCATTTGTTCAGATAGGTATTGAAAAACATTTTCCACTCTTAACTTCAATTTTCTCCATCACTAAGGTTAAAAATTATCTCTGAATTCCAACCATGTAAAGCTAACTGGAGCGATGGCTTTGGAGAGTCCATGATCCAGTGACAAAAAGAGGAGGCTTCGGGGGACTGGGTAGAAAGTATGGAGGAAGACTGCTGAATTGAAGAATGAGGTAATTCACTTTATTCATCATCCCCTAGACCAGGGGTCTCCAAACTTTACAAACAAAGTTCCAGTTTATTGTCCTTCATACTTTAGAGAACAGTGAGAGAAAAAATTGCCCTGGAATCAGTGAAAGAAGATAATGTCTCAGACTTGGTGGCAATTGGGAGTAAATAAATGATATTGCACCTGTGATCAGTAGGTGGAGGAAGTATTGCTCCATCATTGGTGATAATGGGAGGAATAGTGCTCCATCATTGGTGATAATGGGAGGAATAGTGCTCCATCATTGGTGATAATGGGAGGAATAGTGCTCCATCATTGGTATTAGTAGGAGGAATACTGCCCCATCATTGGTATTAGTGGGAGGAATATTGCCCCATCATTGGTATTAGTGGGAGGAATACTGCCCCATCATTGGTGTCAATGAAAGGATTAGTGCCCCATCATTGGTATTAGTGGGAAGAATAGTGCCCCATCATTGGTGTCAATGGGAGGAAAAATGCCCCACAATTGGCATCAGTGGAACAAATGGTGCCTCATTGTTTTGTGCTCCATCACGGGTGTCTGTGGGAGGAACAGTGCTCCACAATTGGTGTCTAGTGGAAGGAATGGTAGCTAATTGTTGGTGTCAATAGGAGGAACAGTGTCTATATTATTGGGAAAAATAAAGCTTAAAGGGCCAGACACAGGCAAGCAAAGGGCCACATCCACAGTATGGAGACCACTGATCTAGACAAAACAAGCATTTTACAGCAGCCTCATATTGGGACTTTAATGATGTGATTGGTGCAGTCATTTTTATGTTCAAAACTGCATTAGTACATTTTACTCTTCCTCAATACAGGATGTTTTCTTCTTGAAAATTAAACACAATCTCTTATCACTTTGGCATTGAAACCATGTCCTTAATCAGCAGCCAGTATTTGTACTAGCTCAGCACACAGGAATATTGTGTTTGTTCAGCCTGGAGCAAACTCATTTTCTAGATTGTCCAGTTAAAGCTACTTGCGATTCTGAATCCTAAACTGCTTATTACCGAATGCAACAAACCTTTAACTGTCAGCTGAATGGAACCTTTGTACAAATCTGCTTTACAGACATTTATAATATTCATACCACCCATTCCTATCAAAGATGCATAGCCAGAAGGTACAGTATTCCTTGCTGTGGTTCTGCAGTCTTCTAATGTCTCCTTGTAGTTTATCATCAAGTGATTTGAAACATCTTCAAGGAAAGTTGTCAGAGGACAACTACTGGAGCTACCCAACTGACTTATTTTTGGAGGTTAAAGCTCTGTGCCATTATGCTTCTATGCGCTTTAATTTTTGTTAAACGTATTTATATAGCGCTGACTGTTTAGTGCTGTACCCACTGTAGATTCAGTCACTGCCCTGAAAGAGCTTACAGTCTAAGGTTCCTACCTCACATGCATACATGCACTAGGGCCAACTTAAGACAGGAGGCAATTAACCTACCAGCATGGCTTTGAGCTGTATGCTGAAGGCAAGTACGAGGAGAAGATGCAATTGTTCTCTGGTATTTGAAGGGAGGACCCCAGGACTGCAAGGCAGAAATGCTAAACACGCTGCCCATGTGTAGCAGGTGACTGACCCAGACAAATGGAAATATCATTCTAGACCAGGCTTTCTCAACCTCATTACCCCCCTTACCCCAGAGGAAATAATTTTCAGGTCTTAGGGAACCCTTAAATATTAGTCCATCGGGGGTCATTGGTCAAAAATGCCCCCTACATTGACAGAGGTCAGTCAGAGGAATACCACACTTCATTGGCGGTCAGAATGTTACTCTCAGTGGCTCTTCCAAGTGGAAGCAGGAACATTGATCCTGGAACTATGAAGGCACCATCAGGTGGGAGGTCATTTAGTCAAAGGTCAAGGTCAAGGAACCCCCAGCCACCTCTGGAGGAATTATAGGATTCTAAGGAACCCTGGTTGAAAATGGCTGTTCTAGACTTACAGAGATTTATAAAAAAAAAAACAGGTACCACGATTTACAAGAGCCAACATCTCTGGTCAAGAAATAGATGCCGTCCCTTAACCATGCCTGAACAAACAAGGCTCCATCCTTCTGCAGAGAAAAATCAGATGATGTCATTGTCAGGGGGAGTACTGTGATTTCTATGAGAGGAATTATTACACTTACACATTGATTAGCATGCATGCACCTAAACTGTGTGTACTGTAAACTCTAACAATTAACTTCTCTTATGTGCTCCCTTTTGGTCTCTTAAATATACAATTGAAAGTGTTTTGTTATATTTGTTCAATAGTTTCAAAAAATACCTGTTGATCAGGTCAGAAATGTACTGTCCTTGTTCTGTCCACACTTCCTGATTTGTCTCAAGGAATCTAATTGGCCCTTCTAGTTCTTTTTAGACAACTTAGTATTTAGTGGTGATGTTGTAGAGATGAAGGAGGGAGGGTTTGCAAAGTTTAGATGAAGACAACTGGTCAAGGTTTGCACCCTTCAGTCTACACAACTGCTGTGTGTAGTCAGCCAACAAGAAGTTAGGAATGGTGCACATCATGGCACTACAGTAAGCCATAATATCAGTAGGTTCAGTAGAGACCAGCTAAGATCCGATCCATCTGTGGACAGGCTGGTTATACTGAAGTCAATTTTTTTATGTGGATTACTGTCGGCAGCTATAGCCACTAGCAGTGTTCATTGTGTTCAGCTGGCAGGGAAGGCTCTCTGCTGGCAGAGCACAATAGCACTGCAGGAGGAATTTCCCCATGAACGCAGACTGTGTTGATGGGGAAATCAAGCGATTTTTTTTTCCTTCCCTCCCGTAGTGGAAATTCTTGTTATCTATGGCTTATTTATGGTGCATCAGCAGGTATTTTTCTGTACTTATAGGATCTTTAAATAAATACATGAAAATGTGACAAATGTGTATGTACTGTAGAGATGTACAACACTTTTTTTGTCTTAAAATACACTTACATACTTAAACATAATTGGTGCTTGGTCTATTTTAAAGAGGACATGTGCTGAAGAAGCTGGTCCATTAAGGCCTGGTTCACACTAGTGTGATTTCATATGCGAATTGAGTTGCATAGAATCTCAAGACAATAGAAATCACATTGTTGTCAATGGTGTTCATTCACATCAATGCAATACAGCAAAGCCGACTTTGGAAAATGGTGCTGTACTACTTTGGTGCGATTCCGATTTGGTCCCATAGAATATGTAAACCACTTCCAGAACACGACCAAGTAACAACCAAGTTGCACTACATAATCACACTGAAAATCAGATCAAAATTGGATCGCATTAGTATGTGATCCTAGCCTAAAAGAGAAGTGGAGGGCAAGGGACCAGTCACCTGTCTTCCCTGAAGTCTCCCTCTAGCAGATCTTCTCCATTACTGACTTAACATGCCTAGTTCTGCATTATGTCTCTGTATGGTGGCAGCTATCTAAAGCAGCATGGCTGTGCTTATTTATGTCAGAATTGCATCCTTGACCAGTGATCAAGAACAAGCAGGATAGGTGAGTGTCACGAAGTGCCTGCTCCTTTTCTGCCCCCCCCCCCCCGTGCCTGTGTCTTCCCTGTGTCCCCTCACCCAATCCTCATCCTGTTGCAGCCTTTGAAGATAGGCTGCACAGGATGAGAGGGGTCACCTCACCCCCCCCTGCCCCTTGTCACCTCCTCACATCCTGACGTAGCCTTTGAAGACAGGCTGCGCAGGATGGGAGGAAAGTGACTCCTGCGGTGGACCTCTTACCTCTACGGCCATATAGCTGGGAGAGGAGTGACAGGGCCGCCAACCTGTCGCAGCACGCCCCCCCTGGCGGGTGCAGTGTGGGCACGAGGCTTCCCGCGCCCTGCACCCACCGAAGACAAAGGCCGCGCTCTCGAGATTGCAGCCTGTGTCAAAGGGGTGTGCCTCGTTGCCCGGCAATACAGCGCTGGGCCGGACATTGCCAAGGCAACTCGGAAGGGTCCTGCCCGGCTTTAAGAAGGCTGGCACAGGACTCTTTGTTAATTCGTCCACTGCCGCAGCTGCTGGGAGGTCTGCGCTGAGGCCAGACTCCCGCAGCCAACCCCACTGGCACTCTGCATAATACTTTGGGTTGGGAGTACCCACTGCCACTCTGCATAATACTCTGGGTCGGGAGTACCCGCTGCCACTCTGCATAATACTCTGGGTCGGGAGTACCCGCTGCCACTCTGCATAATACTCTGGGTCGGGAGTACCTGTTGCCACTCTGCATAATACTCTGGGTCAGGACTATTACCCGCTGGCACTCTGCCTAATACTCCGGGTCGGGAGTATCCGCTGGCACTCTGCATAATATTCTGGGAGACTCAGGATTATTACTCGCTGAACACTCTGCTAATACTCGGGGCTCAGGAGGAGTACCTGTTGCTACACTGCCTGATACTGTGGGGCCAGGATTGCCCGTGCTGCTGTGTGCTGGAAATACCGCTGTGTGGATCCTCTGCTGTGTGCTGAGAAGTATTCACTACCTGCTGTCGGCTGCTGTGAGCCAGGAAAACCCTTGCCAGAACTGTGAGTGTCATTTGCCCGTTTTCCCCCTGTACGGACTGGCCGTGAACTTTCCCCCCTAACTCTTCCCGGCCTGGAGTACAATTTACCAGAGACTCCAAGTTTGCCCTCCCTGGGGCCGGATTACAGTTATTTTGGCCCTTCCCTGCTCCTCCCCTGCTCCAGAGACTTGGACGCTACCCTCAGACCCACATTGAGTGAGTGTCATAATTCAATAAAGCTTTGAGTGTTCGTCATCTTCTCTGTGTGTTCTGTCCTGCCTACGCTCCGTCACACTGAGAAATAGACAGATTTAAAAAATGAAAGAAGTTGGTGCAGGGAGATGCTTCCATGGCACAGGTCCTCAGATACAACTTCCTCTTCAAAAGAACCTCAGAAGAACAATGAGCAGTGAAGGAAGGAAATAGCAAACTGTCACTAAAATGCCCAGAAGGACACACTGAATCTCACAAGAATAGCAGTCTTCCAAGGCAGGAGTGTGCAGAATATTCTTTAGGTCAGCAGTGGTCATTTCCTGAAAAAGGGGGCTTCAAGAACAGCTCCTAACATCACCAAAGGGCTGTGCATAAAAATCCAGCAATTGCAATACTACACAAAGCTGTCAAAGACTGCAAACATTCAATATGAGATGGTCAAAGACTACATTCTTGCTACCAGACAAGGTCAAAGACTGAAAACAGGGATTGTTGGAGGCTGGAGACATGTACCAGGAGACATAGACTGTTGACACAAGACACAAGAGTGATTTAGAAGGCAAAAGGACACACAGACTGATGTCTACAGGGGCCCCAGGGGCCACAGTTGCCATACGTGCATAGGTTGGGCACCAGGACCTTAGGTGATCTCACACTGCACATATGCAGCTGCAAGGCTACAGGAACAGGAGTGCCTAAGCACTGTCCGGACCAAATCCAGGTGCAAAGAAGATTTTTTAGGGGTTCTCCTAGGTACCCTTAAATTAACCTTTCTCTGTTTTATATATAGGAAAGCAAATCTTCACTCTTTGGGTATAGGTTCACAGTCCATAAACTGAATGAAGAAGTTCTTTTATGCGCCATGTTTCTATTATAACCCAGATGTCTCAGTCATATCTTTCTATCCAAATCAGGCCAAGAAAGTCATAAAATAATATTCTTAAGTAAATGCCTGAAAAGTGTGATCCATCCTGCTGAGGAATCATTGGGAGGACAGCCAACCTCTGCACTGCAGTGACGGTCTCTTGGCTTGGTGCATCAACCTTTTCGGAAAGATCATTTTTATTAGAAGTAAGCAAAATCTAAAAACAAAGAATTCTTCTGGAAAACAACAATTTTGTTTGGTTCAAGTTGGAGGATCTGTTTCTTTATCACGTGCGTGTCCACATTCGGAAAGAGTCTGGCCTATGCATCCCAGACCTGTTTAGATGTCATTTCAAACAAATGGAAAAACGTATGTCATGTTTACCTTTCATTTAAGGAAAATATTAAAATCTGATTCAAGCAGATAACAGAAACTACCATGGGCAATGATAACCCTTTCCTGTCTACAGCAGATTAACTTTCATCTGAACATGATCTTGTACAAAGGAAGGTCTTGTATTCCTCCTTCACAGCTAGGAACACATGGCTCTGTACACTCCTAAATGTAGGATCTGGTTGTCATTGATAGCTCAGAGTCTCTGCTTATGAAAGAGAACCAATTCAAAGAGCATACCAATCATGTGATTGCCATGTCAACTATAACATTATGATCACATGGCATTGTTTATAAACAAAGCCACTCCAGTGACAAATGCACCTGTATTTCTTTCTAGGTGCATGTGTCCTTTTTTAGGTCTTTTTTATTTCTACCTGGTAATCATGGGAATAACCTATCACTGGGTGGCTATAATCACTTCCCCATTGCATTGATGGAGGGAACCTTGATCTTTGTCCATTCTGGACTTCAAACATGTCTATTTTTGTTCATCACCATTACATGCGGAATGATGGCATTAGTACTTTAACCACTTCACTTGCATATAAATGGCCGGACGGTGGCACTGCAGGGTCGGGTGGCCGTTTATAAACGGCCTCCCCTCACCCTGCTTGTGCGCGCTCCCTGGGAGTGCGCAGCACCACGATCCGATGCCCGCAGTGATAGGTTATTCCCATGATTACCAGGTAGAAATAAAAAAGACTGAAGTGAAGTGGTTAAACTACTAATGCCATCATTCCGCATGTAATGGGGATGAACAAAAATAGACATGTTTGAAGTCCAGAATGGACAAAGATCAAGGTTCCCTCCGTCAATGCAATGGGGAAGTGATTATAGCCACCTAGTGATAGGTTATTCCCATGATTACCAGGTAGAAATAAAAAAGACCTGAAAAAGGACCACAATCCGGTGCCCGCTGTGAAAAACCGATCGTCGGGCGGGACCTCTGTACGAGGTCCCGGTCATGTGATCACTGATTGGCCAATCAGTGATCACATGCAAAGTAGTAAGCAAGATGTCACTTCTGACATCATTGCTTACTACGTGTGAAATATGTGAATGATCACAGAGGTCACATGGTACAAGGCTATTCACAACAGCCTTGTATCATGTGACAAGCTGTGACCAATCACAGCTCACTCAGTACTTCTCAATGAGTGCAAGAATGCAGACAGAGAGAAGGAGAAATGATTGCTTTTACATCCTATATGGGTGTAAACGTAATCAGTGTAAAAAAAAAAAAAAATCTTCATCACCCCCCACAAGTAGTACAGTGTCACCAAGGTGACACTGTACTGCTAGGGTGACAGTATGTAAAAAAAAAAATAATATAAAAAAATATAATAAAAATGTAAAAAAAATGTTTAAAAATTATAATTTTTGGTTATAAACTAATTTGGATTTTTTTTTTACTAAAAAGATAACGGAATAAATTTTGGCCAAGATTTATGATGAAATATTATTTATTTGCAAAATTTTATAAAAAAAAACACTTTTTTTTCAAAATTTTTGCAATTTTTCATTTACATAGCAAAAAAAATAAAATCCCAGCAGTGAATAAATACCACCAAAATAAAGCTTTATCTGTCTCAAAAAAATGGTAAAAAATTCATTTGGGTACAGTGTTGCATGACCGCGCAATTGTCATTCAAATTGTGATAGCGCTGAAAGCTGAAAATTGCCCTGGTCAGGAAGGGGGTAAAAGTGTCTGGACTGGAAGTGGTTAAGACTTTACTTTGTACTTTTACATTATGGCATTTCTGGCACGATCAAAAGGTATTTTCTGTACTTGCTGAAAATGTTATTAGTCTGAAGATAGAAAACGAATGCAGCCACCACATCTAAGGAGTGGTAACCTGCAATTTATGACATTTTTGTCCTTCGGTTTAGTCATGCTTTATAGTAGACAGTACACGATTTAAAAAACACTCACACTTCAAATAACTCCACCCTATACTATAGCATTAATATGGCTTTTACATAAAAGCTGCCATTTTCTTCACAGGTGTGCAGTGTGAGAATAAAGACAAGCAGCTCTTCACCTGTACTTCTTGTACATTTTGTATTTTTTATTGTTATTTTTGTAAATATCTGCAAACATTTAATTAAAATTAAAAAAAAATACAAGCAGCTTTATATGAAAAGATCAGTGAAGTGCAAGTGTCAAATGTATGTAGCAACTTAAAAAAAAAAGCACAAAATCAAAATTTCCACTCAATGGTCATTTCAATATATTCTGACTCCACCAAAAATCATTATCCTCCATCATAAATTTGGCAAGACTGTCTAACGCATACTGTTAGACAGGTTAATTCAGTTTGTTTGCAGGTTGGCTGGCAAGTTGAGCTGGAAATTTTTCTTAGTGTTTGACATGCTTCGCCCTTCCATGTGCTCTTTGCTGTGAAGGCCAGTTATAGACTGGGGCAGTGACCATTTTTTGTACTGTTGAATTGATGGTCGAGGGGGCGCACTGGACACCTTGGCAACCATTGTGCTACATGCTGGGTGTCCAGTGCGCTCCTGTACCTTTAACCACTAGCCTACAGGGCACTTATACCCCCTTCCTGCCCAGGCCAATTTCCAGCTTTCAGCGCTGTCGCACTTTGAATGACAATTGCGCAGTCATGCAACACTGTACCCATATGAAATTTTTATCATTTTTTTGTGACAGATAGAGCTTTATTTTGGTGGTATTTAATCACCTCTGGGTTTTTTATTTTTTCCTAAACAAACCAAAAACTACTGAAAATTTTGAAAAAAAAAAAAGTTTTTTCTTAGTTTTTGTTATAAAATTTTGTAAATAAGTGATTTTTCTCTTTCACTGATGTGCACTAATGAGGCTGCACTGATGGGTACTGATAGGCTGCACTGATGGACACTGATAGGTGGCACTGATGGGCACTGATGAGGAGGCACTAGTAGGTGACACTGATGGGTATTGACAGGCATCACTGATGGGCACTGAAAGGCAGCACTCATATATGGCACTGATAGGTGGCACTGATAGGCGGCACTGACTGGCGCTGATAGGTGGCACTGACGGGCACTGTTAGGTGGCACTGACTGGCACTGTTAGGCGGCACTGATAGGTGGCACTGATGCACACTGATAGGCGGCACTGACAGGTGGCACTGATTGGCACTGATGGGTGACGCTGAAAGGCAGCTCAGATGGGCACTGAAATGCGGCATTGATGTGGCACTGAAATGTGGCACTGATGGGCACTGGCAGGTGGCATGGATGAGCACTGACAGCTGGCACTGATGGACACTGACAGGTGGTGCTGCTGGGGCTACACAGATCATCAGGGCACACTGATCGTCAGTGCTCTGATGATCTGTGTACATGTCCCCTCCGAGGAATGCCGATTACCGGCTCTCCTCTCCTCTGTCAGCGTGACAGCTCATGGGGAGAAAAATGCCGATAACTGGCATTTCCCTGTTTACATGTGATCAGCTGTGATTGGACACAGCTGATCACATGACTGAGCCGACATTTTTGGCTCTTTCCGTGGATCGGTAATCCGCTGGACACAGCGCACCACCAATCGCCACGCTGCGCACTCCTGGAGCCGCGCATGCGCGGTTAGAATGGGAGGACATCATATGACGTCCTCCCAGGATGAGAAAACCACCTTGCACCCATCATATTACTATATGGCGGGCGGGAGGCGGTTAAGGAGGGGTGGGCTCCCTCAGGTCCATCTGCCCTTGGTCTATCCATTAAATACATGTGCCTCTACTATGGGGGCTCTCAAAATTGGAGCGTTAGGAACTACAGAATACCGGGGTCCCATGACGAGGCTCTGCAGCTTATGAATGTATTTTCAAATGTGTGCTAACTAAACCCCTGTTTTTAATGCATACTGTTAGACAGGTTAATTCGATTTGTTTGCAGGCTTGCTGGCAAGTTAGAGCTGGGAATTTTTCTTTTTTGTTGTTTGACAAGACTATATGATCCCTCGAATGATAAGAAGGTCTCACTTAAGAACAATTTCCCATGCAATATTCCCGGGCACTCACATCAAACTGATCCTGTTTTATCCTATTATCCAGTTTATACCAAAGTAGAGTTTATAAGAAGAGAATGGGCATGTAACAGCAGAACTCCATTTATTAAAATATGTTATAACCAAAATGCAAGTAAATTGCACACCGCACTATCATAAATGCATTGTGAATAAAAACTCCATAGTTTAGTCTAGGACCGTCTGACCCCCCCCCCCCCTGATTTTTTACATATGATAGTCATACATGGTTCAGATTTGATTCTTGCTGAATTGGCCAAAATTTGAGCCACTGGTGGACCTTGTCAACACCACCTGGCTTGGCAAACTTCAATTGAAAAATCACCTGAGCCAAGTAGATAACTGTTTGCTGAACAGTGACTACATCCTATCAGATACAGGGCTCAATTCACGAAAGAATATTACAGATAATTGGATCACGTGATATATATTGTTTCCAATTATCTCATGTAATATTTAAAATGCTAAATCACTGTCAGTTTATGCAGTATTTACCGCACTAGTAAAAAAGTATGGTAAATACCACATAAACTGACTCTAAAGTCAATTTACTAAACTATATACAGTAAATAAATAAATACATTTGATGAATAAGTCGTGGTGTAGCCACTCGTTATTCAAGGAATACATTCAATAAGCACTGGTTGTTAAGGAGCCAGCACCTGCCAGCCTCCTTAACAACCAGTAAGTTGCAGGTTGTTAAGTATGCCGGTGGCCGCCCATTCCTTAACAACCAGTAAATATCATCGTTGTTAAGGAGCGGGCGGCCGCCACATCCCTAACAACCATGACTCATCTGCCGTCAGCAATTCTCATTTTTTTTATGTTTTCAGGTGTAAAGCAATTAATTTTCGGAATTTTTTTTTTTAAATCATGTATTGGTTTTCAAGTTAGAACATGACGATTACACAGCCAATGAGTGAGTTTTATTCTCTAACTTGGTAATGACAGGCAGCTAAAACATTTACGTACATGTAGATGGATGATATTAACAGATCTTTCATATAAACGAATGTACATTTTTGGTGGGCCGCACAATCCACATCTTCATCATTCCCAGTGAAGGATGGGCTCTGGTCCAGAGGCTGAGCAGAACTGTTTACAGTAGGTGGAATTCCAGGACTTGGTATGCAAGTTGTGACAGATGAGCAGAGCCGGAGATCCTCTTCAGAGTGAAGCGGTGCAATGGCCTCTGGTTCACTGATTGCTGGAGAGAGAATGGCTCCAGGCTGACCTCCTATCCTATCCTAGCCACTAATTGGCTGCTCTTTAGACTCTCTGCAGGCATTTCATTGGGGACTATGAATGATCTGTTATCTGCTACACTGTGTATACAATGCAGATGAAGTACTTTTGTAGACGAATTTCAGAAAACTCCACTATAATTGTTTTATGCGTTCTCATTCATACATACCTACCTTTTTATTATTAGTCATGTTTTAGAAGTTTCGTAGGAGAAGGTGTCTAGGTGGACTGCAGGGATTTCTCAACAAGTCCCAATAGAAAGGCCGAGCTCAGGATGAGCTCCCACTCATTAAAGAGGAACTTCATCCCCTTACTGCTGGTCCTGCCCCACCCTTATTGGTGCCACCACCTTTGATGGTCCAATCATGGCTACCATTAGAAATCGTGGGGCCTCATACAACCTGCCTGACAACCCCCCCCCCCATATAGCCTGCTTGACAACTCCCTCCCAAAGCTGAGTATAAAGTCCCCTCTCTATCCCAGCCCTGCTGCTGAACCCCTAGGAACCTGTATTTAATACCTGGAAGCAACAGCTGGCGGGATTACTGTGCAATGTGCAAAAATGGGTTTATAGAGCTCCCTCTCTGACCCTGGGCCTCCTGCTGAACTGATAGGAACATGAGGCCTGGATTTGCCCCCCAACTGGCTGCCCTTAGTCCAGCTATGCGCAGATGTACCAAAGTGCTCTGCTCATCCTTCGTAACCTTCGTAACTGTGAGGGTATGATTAAGAAGATATGATTCATCAGTGCATGCACAGATATGCTGGAGGTCTGAAGGTCTAAGGGTGAGTACTGAAGGCCGGGTAGAGCCCTTTAGCCCCTCTGTGCACGTGTAGATTGGGCACAATGTAATTCTCACCTACCTTAGATTGTACGCCCCTTGAGGGTTAGGGACTGATGTGAATGTACAATATATATGTAAAGTGCTGCGTATATTGATGGCTCTATATAAGTACCTGTAATAAATAAATAGGTGTAACAGGCAGAAGTGCTGCAGAAAAAACCTGAAAAGTAAATAACTTAAAAAAATCAAATTGTGGGAGGGGCTTGAGCCAGATATAAACAATTAATTTTTAGGGTTGAAAGTCTGCATTAATACACAATGGAGAGGCCCAGTTTAACCCTTTGTTAAGACAGATAATATTCATATCTGGTTTACAACTGATACTGAGGATGTGCCAGCAGAGCACAGACAGGGTTAATTATGGCAAATGCAACTGCCCAACCCCCTCACAAACAAAAAACAAAACACAGAACTAAGCTGGAGTTTCCAAAAAAATCCAAAAAAGGTAAGTTGCGATCTTTAATTATTTTTTAAAAACTGACTCCATTGGAGCCTCATGCAGTGGAGAAGGGCTAGAACATCAGGCTTTTATTCCTATTGGAGATTTCCTCTCAATTCCTGTCCTAGGTAAACAGCATAAATTGAGGCCAAATCTCTTCCACGGGGGTACAAACAGCAACAAAAAAATGACAAGAGCTTCTATCCCATCCCTACACAATTACCTTTTGGCTGGTGTTTCACTTTCAACTCAGATTAGGATTAATTAAAAAGTATAATTAAAGGCAAAAAGTTATTTGTTGGAGAAAGTGGAGAGGGATTAGAACACCTATTAGGTTTATTGCTGTCTGTGTCCCCATTAGGGAGATTCCCCCTCTCTGCTTGTCCTGTTTACCATTATCAATGAAAGTGAAAGTAAAGAAAACCCCAAATATTGTGTTGTCCCCAGAAAATTAATCCTTCAATGGGGACACTAGTTCTGATGACCTGGGGGTCCCCAAGGAATTCCCTTAATTTGCAGGGATTTCCTCTCACTTCCTGTTTTGGCTATGGGACAGGAAGTGAAGGTAAATCTCCCAAATGGGGAACAAAAGAAAAAAAATAAACTGACAGGGGTATACCACTCTATCCAAAATGCTAAAAAAAAAGTTTTGCCTATAGTTCTACTTTCAGGAAAATTTCTGGCTGCAAAAGCTGTAAAGGTTCTTTCTTTTACTGAGTGAGTTTGCTTGTTGCATGAAGCTGGCTTCTAATCTTCAACTGGCACTAAGACTGTTATTTGTAGCTTAGGGAGAGTTCACACCATAACATTTCAAATGCTACCTTAAGCATTGACAAACCTCAATAGACCCAGTCTGTCTGGACAGTATGGTCACCTGCTGACTTAGCACCATCCACAGGCAGCTTAACTCTTCAATAAGACACAGAAGTTGAATCCAACGCAAGTTTATGTCAGACAAGTGGAATACAGAGCATGTTTTTCCTGTCTTTTGGAGTGTAGAAAGACAATGGCTTTTTCTAAAGCTTGCAAACAACAAACATCGACTGGCACCTCGACCAAACAGCTAATTTTTGTTGAGATATCAATGTATTGTACTCCTTAAAAACAACCACACCATCTTTTGCCAGGGCAGCCTGTATTTCTTTTGAGGTTACCTGTGGGTTTTTCTTTGAATCCCGAACAATTCATCTGTCAGTTATGGCTGCAATCTTTCTTGGTCCACCTGACCTTGGCTTAGTATTAAGAGATCCCCGAACTTTCCACTTTTTAATAGGTGATTTGACAGTACTGATTGGCATATTCAAGGCTTTGGACATCTTTTTATGTCCTTTTCCATCTTTATAAAGTTCCATTACCTTGTTACGCAGGACTTTTGACTTTTTTGATCCCCATGGCTCAGTATCTAGCCTAGTCAGTGTTTCCACATAAGAGCTAACAAACTCATTGGCTATTTATACACTGACACTAATTGCAATTTAAAAAGCCACAGATGTGGGACATTAACCTCTAATTGGCATTTTAACCCGTGTGTGTCACCTTGTGTGTCTGTACCAAGGCCAAACATTCCAGGGGAGGGAAACTTTTGATCCAGGCCATTTGGGTGATTTCTGTTATCATTATGATTTAAAAGTAGCCAAACAACTATTTGATAATAAATGGCTTCATATGATCACCATCCTTCAATAAAAGAGCATTTTTTGGCATGATCAGTCATATTTTCAATATCAATGCCAACACTTCACAATTTCTGCCAGGATATGCAAACTTTTGAGCACAACTGTATACCAGAACAATAGTAACTTGATACAGTTCAATACAACAACAGAAGAATAGGTGGGACAAAACACGTGATCCCCAACCCACCCTAGATGTACATTGCAATCCTAAATTAACAGTGCCACACCACACATTCACAGTATAGTACAATGCTCAGATACATATGTGCTTTGCTCTGTGCCAAAAACAAAAAAGCACACTAAGTTTTTTTTTACATTGGGGTATACCGCATTATGATCTGAATGGGCCCATAGTAGTGCTAAAGTAGGCCATACATGGGTCGAATTCCGAACGTTTTTTTGATCAAAAATCAAAAACATAATTCATTCTGTAATCCAATGGTGCCACAAATTATTTCGAAAATGTTTTTCACAAATTTTCCAGCATGCCCAACAAACAAAATGGGGAAGAACCATGAAAATAGGCCGCTGCCATTGCCCCACTAACAGAGCGAAAATCAGCCGATTATTCTTAGGTACGATTTTTGAATGAAAATTAGTTTGAAAATCGACCTAAGTCTAGGATTGGCTCATACATGACCGAGAAAATAGCCCTGTAGCAGAGACCTCAGATACTGTTCTTTGTTCTATAATGGTAATCCTCATTGATATTGACATAGATAATACCACCATACAGGGAATCCTCTAAGAGCTGATTAAACAAGCATGGTGGTAATAATTCCATATACATCCTGCATACTGATGACACGTAGAAGACTTCCGCCACAAGCACATAAAACCAGTGAGGGATGTGTGCATCACCCACCGCAGATGGTCTTGTATAATGTTAGAGAGAAGGATTATACCTCTCCCCTCGGTTCCCTGTAACACAGTAGTCAGTCCTCCAGGGCTGGGATTAAAGGATTTACTGCCACGAGCCCGGCCGACAAGATGCTGTTTATGTAAGTGATGGATTGTCATAAACAAACAGCTTTTCATAGAAAATCAGAGGAGACGTACTCCGGGGAACCAGAAAAATAGATATGATTTTATTTTAGATTCCTTAGAATAAAAACGATGAATAAAAGTTACAATAATAGCTGTAATAAAAGCAAAAAAGTACCTTAAAGCGGAGTTCCACCTGGGAAAAAAAAATAAAAGTCAGCAGATACAAAAACTGTAGCTGCTGACTTTTAAAATATAGACACTTACCTGTCCCTCGGTCCAGCGGTGTCCTCACCACGGCTGGTTACACCGGCCGTCTTCTCTCCCTGACGCCGGCATCTTCAGTATGGGCTGTGGCAGCTTGCGGCTTCACAGCCGGGTGCCCACTGTGCATGCTCGAGAAGCACTGCACTTTGTGAATGGCCTTCTGGGACCTGTCACATGTCCTAGAAGACTACAGGGAGGGAGGACTACTTCAGCTTCCGAAGTGGGAGCGGGTACCTGTCAAATTCAGGTACCCGCTCCCCAAAGGTGCCAATCCTTAACGGGGAGTGGGGGACAAGGCCTTAAAGCGGAACTTCCCCTTTTGGGAGGAGCGCCGCTTTAAAGTGGTTGTAATATGAACCAAGCATATCCCTCTATAACGAAGGTCAGCAACCAGTAGATCATGACCAGATGACTAGTAGATTGTGATCTGGGCTTGCTGACCCGTCGTCCCAGAGCATTAATACAGAAGGACTACTTGTAAAGTTCGAGCTGAAGTCGGAAGCAAGAGCAGAAGAAGCCGATGTCTCCTCTGTGGTGCCGGCTCCTGTCCCATGCAGAGTGATACCAACTGTACTCCACCTCTTATCCCAGCTAGTGGTCTCCAGAGTGGTGCCAGAAGCAGGAAAGAAGAGATCTTCAGGTCAGTGTGAAGCAATACACTGGGTATAATATAGGGCTGCTTTAACATATTCCTGTGGGTTTGCTGTGCTTAGTCATGGACTTCCATTATGTCCTGCGGGATTGGTGTGGGTTTGGTGCACTTTCTGAAAGTACACCAAACTCCTAAATGCAAGTAATCCAAGTGTTAATAGGTAAAAATGAATAATAGTGAGCGCTCTTATTGAACACAGCAGCTAAAGCACCGAAGGCAACCACAATGCCTTTAAATGTAAAGTATAAACAAAAGGTAATATGGTGCAGCGCTAGAAGAATATAAACTGAAAACAGTCCAAAAGTCAATGTGATAATAGCCGTGGTTTCTTATATAGGGTGCAGACTTTCAAAGCTCTTGCGGCCTTAAATAATAGCAATGCGCACTCACCAGAAACGCATGGATTATGCGCATGTAGGAATAATCATTCCAGATGTCAGATCCTCCAACATTCAGATAGCATGCATCCCTCTCACGGTGGGTCCCTGAAGACTCAAACCAGATCCTGAGGTCCTCCTTAAGGTGTATCAGGTACTTCACAATGGTGGTGGGACTCTCTCCACTAAGTGGTAATGGCACCTTCTCTGTGGGGGTAACAGCTCCAAATAGGAGCCCCAGAAAAAACACAGGTGCCAGAGATAGTGTAGTATGTTAAAGGAATTTATTTGCCTTAGCATAAAAATATATATAGGGTAGCATGCAAAACCAGACCCATACAGGTTAACAAGGATAAGGTAGCAGTGACTGACCCTCAGTAAAGATGTCCGCCGAGCCTCCTCGTGGCTCCGGCGGTGCGAATGACGTCACGCTCTGTACAGCTCCTCCTTAGGCCTTTCGTGCCAAAAGCACATCATCAGAGAGGAGGCTGTACAGAAGCGTGACTGACGTCGGGAATTTATGCAGGGGAAGACGGCGCGTGCGCAGTTAGCCGCGGCCATCTTCCCGAAGTTGCAGACAGTGCGCATGCGCGTAGATGGCGGCGCCATTTTGCCGTGGATCCGCGATATTGCTGGCAGAAAGGAAGGGACAGGGAGATTAATCCCATTATCCATTCTGGTCTAGCTAAAAGGCTAGCCAGCCCTAGACCCCAGGGAATAAATATGTGGCTGGTATACACACATCTTCCTTATATTGTAAGAGATCAAAAAGTGACAGTGCTCAAATATTTATAAGATATAACAGTGGTGTCTATGGCCTTAAAGTGGCCCCACGGTGATTGGCAAATGACTATGTTGATGGACCACGGCAAGGTGGGTGCACTGAATATACATAATAATAACAAAGAACAAATATACAGTAAATAATATGCATAAATAATATAGGGATAAAAATATATAAAAGTTGATGCCTCACTTGCTCTGTTAGTAGAGTATGAGCGAATAAAAATTAAAACGCTTTTGTACATAAAAATGTGATATAGCATTCTATATTCACATGTCAAATATAAAATTAAATACAGTATAAAATATGAATATTGGGCACAGGTTAAAAGAAAGCATAAAAAGGCATAGTGTATCATTCAGCTGTTGGCAATGAAGCAGTTAACATCTACTTCTATATTATGGCCTGCGGGGTATAATGTGTTAAGCTCAAACACCCACTTTGTTTCCGCTTGGGAGACCGCTCGTGTTTTATTTATACCTCTCCAATGATGGCCAATCACATCTATGCCCACAAATTTCAAAGAAGAAGGATCTTTGTTATGATGAATCCGGTAATGGTTGGATAATGAGTGTTCTCTAAAGCCCTTTTTTATATTGGATACATGTTCACGCAAGCGGTCACGTAAACGCCTCGTGGTCCTGCCCACATATTGTTTCTGGCAAGGACACTGTAACAAATATACGACAAACTTACTATAGCAAGCTATGAAGTGTTTTATATTGTATATTCTGCCAGTAACGGATGATTCGAATGTAGTAGCTCTGTGTTTTCTGATGTTACTACATTTGCAGATAATACATCTGTTACAGGGATGGAAACCCTTTAAGTCATTGAATAAAGAGATATTATTAGGGGGATCAACCACATTAGGTGCAATCATCTGTCTAACAGCGTTAGCTTTTCGGAAAATAATTTCTGGTCTCTCAGGCAGAATATTTGACAAAACTGGGTCCAATTTCAGAATGCCCCAATTCTTGTTGATAATTCTATTAATTGCTTTGTATTGGTTAGAAAAACCAGTAATGAAGGGGCATATTTTAGTTGTTTGATTTCCTTTAGGCTTATTTAATAACATGGAGTTTCTGTCCATCTGTGCTACAGTTTCAATAGTATGATCCAAAACCGCTTTGTTGTACCCTTTTTCCAAGAATCTATCTTTTAGAATATTTGCTTGGACCTGGAAGGTATCTTTATTGGTACAATTACGTCTAATTCTCATCAGTTGGCTTTTCGGAATGTTTGTTAGCCATCTGGGGTGATGACAGCTACCAAGAGGGATGTAGCTGTTGCGGTCTGTGGATTTAAAAAATGATTTAGTAATAATCCTTCCATTAAAATTAACAAGAGTGAGATCTAAAAAATTAATCTCCTGCCGACTGTAGGTATAGGATAGTTTAATATTTAAATCGTTATTATTAAGAGAGGTAAAAAAGTTGATAAGAGACTCCTCCTCCCCATTCCATAAAAGCAAGATGTCATCAATATATCTTTTATAGAACATCAGTTCAGGCCAATCTCTAGCAAAAATAAGGTCCTCCTCCTAACGGGCCATAAATAAATTCGCAAGGCTAGGGGCGAACTTAGCCCCCATAGCCACGCCCTTGGTTTGCAAATAATATGTTTTATTAAACCAGAAATAATTTCTGTGCATGGCAAACTCTAATAGATCCAAGATAAAATTCTTTTGGGCGGCAGGTAAAGTGCTATAGTGTGTAAGATAAAAATCAGTTGCTTCCATACCATCTTTATGATTAATATTAGTATATAAGGAGGCAACATCTGCTGTCACCAAAAAAGTATCAGGAGATGTAACTAAAGTGCTTGTTTCATTGAGGACCTGCTTAGTATCTCGTAAATAGGATGGTGTTTGTGAGACCAATGGTTGGAGGAAGAAATCGACATATTCCCCAATCTTAGAGCATAGAGAACCAATGCCACTCACTATTGGTCTACCTGGTGGTTTGATGGGATCTTTATGCACTTTGGGCAGTATGTATAGGACTGGCAACCTTGGGGTTATTGGGCATAGAAACGCTTTTTCTTTTTTGTTTAAAATGCCCTCTTCATAACCTCTATTGATAATATTTTTCAAGGAACGTTTGTATTCCAGCTTAGGATCTTTGGGTAAAAGGGTGTAGGTGGTCTTATCACTCAAGATGTTATTCACCTCCTTTACGTAGTCATCTTTTTTAAGGATCACAACGCCACCCCCCTTGTCAGCCGGTCTGACTACCAGATCCTTCCTTTCGAGTAACAACTTAATAGCCTTCCGATCTCCTGTTCTATCGTAAGACTTTTTAAAGGGTATGTCCTTTAAGTCTTTCAGGACCTTATCCCTGAATACATTAACATAGGAGTGGGCCTGAGGAGGGGGATTATAGGTCGATGCGTTATGCAAATTGGAGTGGGTGAACTTGTCAGTGGTCATGTTTTTAATAATAGGGTTAGTTGCAAAATATCTCTTAAGTGATAGTTGTCGTGTAAACTTGTGTATATCCATATAAGTATCAAATTTACTCAAACTTTTGGAAGGGGCATATTTCAATCCCTTATCTAATAATGATAACTCCTTATCTGTTAGCTTTGAAAGTCTGCACCCTATATAAGTAATCCAAGTGTGTTTGACAGGTGATGTGGTGGTGGTGGTGGTGGTGTTGGTGGTGGAGGTGGTGAGGCAACATGCTGCCTCCTGATCACCTGATTTAAACCTATGATTGCTGTAAAATACGTGCGATTGCAAAATGGTAGTATGGCAATTAGTCTGCATTCACACTTGAGCGTTTTATAGCTTGAAGCTCGAAGCGTTAAGCTCCAAAGATGCTCAAACTTAAAAATCAATTGCTCTCTATGGTGCCTGTTCGCACGATCAGATGTGAACAGGCACCATAGAGAACAACTGATTTTTTAAAGTTTGAGCGTTTTTGTTACTTCAAGCTTTGAGCTTCAAGCTACAAAACGCTCAAGTGTGAATGCAGCCCGAGAGGTTTAAATCAGATGTGAGGAGGTAACACTGTGCCCGGTGATCGTTTACTACTCCCATGTTGTTCAGGTAGATCTCCACCTCTCTAAGGTTGCCTACCTCTGATCTATACCCACATGGAAAAAAAATATATTTTAAATATATTTTAAAAATATTCTTCACAAATATATTGCCATATATTTGAAATGCTACAGTTTTGGCCATATTCAATATATTTCAATATATATATATATATATATATATATATGTATACATACACTGCATGTTGAAATGCGTTTTTATTATTACAAAATATATTTTTTAAAATACATTTCAAATATACTGTATGTCTTTAAAAATACAAATCATCTACATTTTTGGAATGCATGTACAAATACAGTTGTGACCAAAATTATTCAACCCCCAATGCTGTAAAGGGGTTTAGGGACTATAGTGTACATTTGGAATTGTATTCAGAATCAAATCCTACAAGGACGTTGTAACTACCCAAATGCAACTAAAATGACATCAATTGTTTATGTAATACAGTAGTAAATGGTTCTTATGTGGTTTCTTCATTGCCACAATTATTCAACCCCTTAAAGACTACCACTCTGAAGAACAGAGGTTCATACAGGTGCTTTCCATCAGGTATTGAAAACACCTGTGGATGTCACCGAGCAGCAATCAAGCATAATAAGCACCAATTAGGCAGCTTTAAAATGACTGTGATACTCAGCTCCTTCTAGACATTTACTGGTGTGGTTACAAACATGGTGAAGGCAAGAGAATGGTCCAGGAAGACAAGAGAAGAGGTGATTTCTCTTCACAGGAAGGGCAATGGCTATAAGAAGATTGCAAAGATGTTAAACATACCAAGAGACACCTTAGGAAGCATCATTCGCAAATTCAAGGCAAAGGGCACTGTTGAAACGCTACCTGGTCGTGGCAGAAAGAAGATGCTGACTTCGACTGCTGTGCGCTACCTGAAGCGTAGAGTGGAGAGAAGTCCCCGTGTGACTGCTGAGGAACTGAGAAAAGATTTGTCAGATGTGGGTACAGAAGTTTCAGCCCAGACAATAAGACGCACACTGCGTAATGAAGGCCTCCGTGCCAGAACTCCCAGGCGTACCCCCTTGCTGTCTCCAAAGAATAAGAAGAGTCGACTGCAGTATGCCAAAAGCCATGTGGACAAACCACAAAAGTTGTGGGATAGTGTTCTGTGGACTGATGAAACAAAATTAGAACTGTTTGGGCCCATGGATCAACGCTATGTTTGGAGGAGGAAGAACAAGGCCTATGATGAAAAGAACACCTTGCCTACTGTGAAGCATGGTGGAGGGTCAATCATGCTTTGGGGCTGTTTTGCTTCTGCAGGTACAGGGAAGCTTCAGCGTGTGCAAGGTACCATGAATTCTCTTCAGTACCAGGAGATATTGGATGGAAACGTGATGCAGTCCGTCACACACCTGAGGCTTGGGAGACGTTGGACCTTTCAACAGGACAATGATCCCAAGCATACCTCCAAGTCCACTAGAGCATGGTTGCAGAGGAAAGGCTGGAACATTTTGGAGTGGCCATCGCAGTCACCAGACTTAAATCCGATTGAGAACCTCTGGTGGGACTTAAAGAAAGCAGTTGCAGTGCGCAAGCCTAAGAATGTGACTGAACTGGAGGCCTTTGCCCATGAAGAATGGGCGAAGATACCCGTAGATCGCTGCAAGACACTTGTGTCAAGCTATGCTTCACGTTTAAAAGCTGTTATAACTGTAAAAGGATGCTGTACTAAGTACTAAGATTGAATGTCACTTGGGGGTTGAATAAAACTGATAATGCTGTGAGCACAGAAAAGACATTTGTGGTTATTTCATTATAACTGTTATGTTATATTTGTCTGACCTACAAGTGCCTCTTTAATGTAAATGTAAGCAAGATGACTGAATGATCAAAAGCAATGTCAAACTGGCCAAAACACTCAATTTCAGTGGGGGTTGAATAATTTTGGTCACAACTGTATATGTAAAAATATATGTTAAAATGACTTTTTTATATGTTAAAAAAAATCTGAAGAATATATTTAAAATATATTCTCAATCCAGAGCATTTCTGTCTGCTGCCTTGTTCCGCTGCTTTCAGCATGAACAGAGGAAGGACCTCCAGATTGACAGTTCCTGTGAGCTGTGTGAAGGGGAGAGGGTGTCCCTTCCCTCCAATCAGCTCTCAAAATTCTCACCTCTGAGCTATTCAGAGTGTAACTTCAGCTCTCCACCCCTTTTTTTCTGCACTCTCAGACAAGCTTTATAATTTCAGCACTTTGAATGCATGTATAGTAGGGAAGGCTGCAGATGCACAGGTACAAATTATCTAAGTGGATTTGTTTCATCTTTGTCTTTCACCTGAGGCCAGTCACTTCACTGGGTATCAGTAAGGGTTTACAACCACTTTAAAGTTGAACCTAATGGATAGGCATACAGGAGAGTGGACCACCCTGAGAATATCCCAAATCTAAAAAGGCAACTTACATTACTGATCCAGCAATTCTGGGAAACCCTGAGTGTTAAAGCGACCATTGAAAAATGTAATAAACAATGTTGCAGCTTAGCTTTTTTCAAATATGTTGGTTGCATTAGTTTTCTTTTTTCATTCATTTTATCTTCTTTTCCACCTGGTGAACACACTTCCTGCCCTAGGGTGACAACACTCACTCACTGTACTGTATCTATTGTCACCCTAGGACAAAATGGGTACTGGGAGTACAGGAACACTTCCAGGCAGAAAGTGCAGGAGGTCACTAGCTCTTTGGATTTCAGGCATGTCCATTGTGCATTTTTTTGCACTTAAATTATTACTGTTTTAATTTAAATTATTACTGTTTTAATTTAAATTATTTAGCACAGGTATTTATATACCGCAGCCCACTTACACTGTGTACAATGAGGACAGTTGTAGCTCAGTGGTGTGTGCTTTTAGAGGTTAAGGCTCCTTTCATACTAGCAGCCCGATCGGGTCTACCTCTCCGTTTTTCAAGGGAACCCGAGGGTACCCTCCATTCTCCTCTATGGAGCGGGGGGTATAAATGGATATGTGTCCGTTTACATCCGATGTGATCCAATCTGCTAAAAACAGATGGATAAGGGATCCACTCCCCTCTGTCTGGGTGGAACAGATCGGATGGCAGTTGGGTGTAAACAGGAAGGTGGTCCATTTACATCCAACCACCCATAGAGGACAGTAGGCTTTGTCTCCTCTGCACAAGAGGAGTGGACACGGACCTGTCATCCACCTGCTGAGTGGGGGATTAGAGGACAGATCCCCCACTGAGCAAGCGGACTCCTTGCAGAGTCCACCCCACGAAAAAGGGGAATAGAAAAGCAATCACTCTACAATGGACTAATAGCAATCTAAGGTCCCGAAATTACATGCCCATACTTGAGCCAACGTTGACAGGAGCCAATTAACCTATGTACTTGGAGTGTAGGAGTAAACCCATGTGAAACTTTCAAACTCCATGCAGATAGTGTCCAAACCAGGATGCAAACCAGGGACCTCAGTATTGCAAGGCAGATGTGCTAACCAGTGTTGGGACAAGGGCATCCAGCGCCCAGGGCAAATATACCAAGCTGCCCAGATTTGTATCAGAAGAAAGGCACCCTCATCTCTACAGTAAACCATTGAGCCTAGGGCTGCTGCCCCTCCCACCCCTTGTCCCGGCTCTGGAACTGACCACCAAGTCATTGTTCTGCCCTGCTCTTCTGGAACAGGTATAGCAAAATGCTTTTTAAGGATATATTCCACAGACCAGGAGGCATTTAATTAAATTTCATAGGGTTTACATACATTTTAAAGCCCATCTCTGGGCAAAAAAATTAAAAGTTTGCACATGCAGTGGGGCTGTGCCAACACTGCATGGGTTACCTGCTTGTTTTTGTCTGGGGAGAGGAGAACGGAGATATACTTACCTAATTCTCTGATCCTCTCAGAACAAGACCGGTCCAGCACCCCCGTGCTCTAGCAGTCTTGAACTGTAAACTGTTCCTGACATCATCAAGCCCAGAGAAGGCTACATATAGCAGGAACAGTCCACCGCTGGATGCCGTTTTCTGGTGGAATGAAGAATCAGGTGAGTATAAGCGTTCTCCTCTCCCCTATCGATTCAGGGCAATTCAGAAGATGAGGTTATTTGAAGAAATAGACATTTTGCTAGCAAAGCAGCCAGGTGTGGAAGTTGAGCTACCAGATGACAATCAGAGCCATTCAGCAGGTTGGCTTCATCCCCTGAGTCAGTTTAAATGCAAAATGTTCATATTTGACTGGAATGTTCCTTAAAATTTACAGTTCCTGTAGCTTCTGTAATTAGTGCCGTATGGCCGTGTTACTGATACCATGATTTCTCTGTATTCTACATACTAGAAGAAATGGAAAGACATAGCAAATCTTAAAACCCCTCCGGTTAAATATCCCCTGGTTCATATTACCTTGAATGGAAATAAAAACAAAGTTATAGCAACTAAAGAATGTGGATCACCTGCAGGCCATGCACGCGGTGTCAATCTCAGATATTCATCTAGTATCAAACGATTCTAAAGGCCAAGCCTACTCTCGGTAATGTTTTTATGTTATTTGCTACAGTTCATGTTTTAAAGTGTGCAATAAGGAAAAAAAATTGCAGAGCTCCTCCATGAAGGTGATATGTTGCCAAACAGGGTAATGGTTACCTGCAGAAAACCCTTTACTATTATCAGTGTTAACACCCTATGGCAGCCTTTCTCAACCAGGGTGCCCAGGCACCCTGGGTGCCTTAAGGTTTCTTAAGGGGTGCCTTGGCCAAATTTTCCAAAAATTGCCCAAAGCTTGTATACAAGCCAGTGGGTGGAACAAGTCTGCCTTTTAGCTACACAAAGTCACAGGTTTTCGTTGTGCACCATTACGACCTTAGAGCCATCAGAGTCCTAACAAGCAATGACATCATCAGTTGATAAGGAGGATGTCAGCTGCCTGCACCGCATCCTTGTTTAACCCTCCCCTGCCCCTCTTCATCACCACTGGGGTCATATTAGCTCAGTGATGGAGAAAACAGGGGGAAGAGTAACACTCAGCACCAGTGTGCAAATGTGTATTTGCTTTGGAAGAATAAATCACCTCTAACGTTGGGTGTCCTATGTGTGTGGATGTTGCTGCGTTATATAAAACTATTAGAATAGTTTTTCACATTTTAGAAAGGGGTGCCATTTTAAAATTATGGACAGTTTTGAGGCACCCCATTTTGGAATGGGGTGCCTCAAGACTGTCCATAATTTTAAAGGGTGCCTCAGGACTGTCCATAATTTTAAAGGGTGCCTCGGGACTGTCCATAATTTTAAAGGGTGCCTCGGGACTGTCCATAATTTTAAAGGGTGCCTCGGGACTGTCCATAATTTTAAAGGGTGCACCAGGACTGTCCATAATTTTAAAGGGTGCCTTGACTGAAAAAAGGTTGAGAAATACTGCCCTATGGTACTCCAATTAGGTATCCATATTTGTTAAAGCATCAGTCTACCTAGAACTTATTTTCAAATTTTTGGCAGACAATGGAGACTTCGACAATCTGACAGTAATTTATGTCCTTCTGGGATTCTGTTAGTGAACTTTTTATACTGAGTTCCTTGGTCTGTATACATGATGCGGCTATTTTAACGAGCTAAAACTCTGCCTATTGAATTTATTTCTTAGTATGGAGAACCTAAAAGGATTAGCTGTAACACACAAAGGTGGGTGAGAACATCAATCTCTCTGTGATGCAAAACAATAGAGATTGATGGTTGGGTGTACCAAGACATAAGAAAGCAGGGGCTGACTCAGCCCACCAGACTCCCACTATAACTAAATATTACTTTTGGATGAAGTGACCCTTTAAAGTGTTGGGGACTTCAACCCAAACATGCATTGCTTGCGCCTGCCACATTAATGAACACCACTACTGTATAGACCCAGCTGCCTTAGGGGAGACAGAATGTAGGCAGGTGGATTGGGTTGGTGGACAGTACCAGTCCCACAGAGGCAGTGTGTGAAGTGATGTGGCATTCTGGTGATCGCTCAGTCACTTCCTTTTTTGTCTTCCAGTATTAAACAAAGTGGTCACATGACTGCCGCTTACTACAGATGCTAGGGGGAAGACCAGCATAGGACCAATGTGTTCTCTGCTTTGGGTTCCTGGTTCCATCTTGTGGAAGCCTGTGTCTAGCAATAACAGAGCTCTTACAATATCTGGGTGTCCTTCTTAGATAGCTCTATCTATGTACCTGACATCCAGTGCAATGTGGGAAGTACAAGGCAGGGACAAGAACCCATCAGTAGTGAGAAGACTAGAATTAGAAGCGGGGACATGTTCCTTTTGAGGAGGGACAGTTCAGGCTCTGGGCAGTCTACCTCAAAGAAGGCCAGTGGTGGAGACTAGGTGACAGACCACATACCCAAGACCCTGGACCAGTAGGAGGCATACCATACAGCAGTTGGTCGTAAGACAGAATCCTATGAGGAGTCACATCTGTGGAAGTTCTGTCTAAACAGACCTGTCCACACAACCTCCTGTAGGTTAGCCCTGCATTGGTGTTTGTTAATATACAATCACCGGCCACTTTATTAGGTACACCTTGCTAGTACTGGGTTGGATCCCCTTTTGCCTTCAGAACTGCCTTAATTCTTCGTGGCATAGGTTCAACAAGGTGTTGGAAATGTTCCTCAGAGATGTTGGGGCATATTGACATGAGTTACTGTAGCCTTTCTAGCATCTCGAACCAGTCTGCTCATTCTCCTCTGACCTCTAACATCAACAAGGCATTTTCATCCACACAACTGCTGCTTAGAATGTTGTTTCAGCAGAATGCTGCTTTCTGATTCCAAATAAACAGACTGACAGAGAGAGCCAGCAATGCAATGTTACATACATTGCCATTTGTAAAAATGTTTCTTAACTTTAGAACCTGAACTAGTCCAGCCTTGCCAAATTGTGACCTTTTATTCCATTATATTTGTTGAAATCAGACAAAGAAACAATATTTGAGTATGATTTTGCAATTGGGTATTAATTTGCTGTCTTTACATATTTAGGATGCTCATTTTTCTCCTGAAGAAGGTCTGTGAAACATGTTAAGAAGTATTTATCTATTTTGCTTCAGTAAATAACTAATGAAAACCTGGGAATCATTTATGGATTAATGTATGAATACAATACAATGGGAAATATTGAAGTAGCCTGTAATGAGCAGGTCTCTCTGACTCCTCCTGTATTGAATTGTATTGTAACTGTACTGTTTGCCTTCACGTTGTAAAGCGCTGTGCGAACTGTTTGCGCTATATTAATTTCTGTATAATAATAACTGTGCCATGTACTCAGCTCCTCTTTTGTATGCTTATACGTGAATAAAAGAATGTTTAAATTAAAAAAAATCTTAATATATGTGTATTTAAAAAATCCTGTATATTGCTTCTGCATGTGCTTAAAACTGTATTAAACCAAAAACAAACATTTATTGTATTGCAGCTTACCAATTCTTAGGTGTGGTGGCTGTATTAGTTTTCTTTATCCCAAAAAGATTACATTTTTTAGTCAAGCCATCAAAATCTGCTAGTGAATCTAACACTACCCTCTCCTCAGGCTGACAACGCTGCTGGCCAATGGTGTCTCTCTTGCTATTCCATCCAGAGTGGAAACACTCTTTGTCAGAAAGTGTGTTAATGGCTAGATCACCCATTAAAAAATAAAAATAAAAAGCCTAAAAAAAAAAATAATGCAGCCGCGAAATTGGTAAGCTACAATATATTACATTTTCAGTTTTTGCTTTTAAATATTTATAAAGGGGATGTTGGTACACTCTGATGTTGATCAAAAGGTGGAGTTTACGTTAATTTACTTTAATGTAGTTTAATATCATAAGGAAAGCTAGAATATTTGTCAGGATGTTTAAAAATAAGCCAGATGCCAGGAGCAAAAAAAAAAAAAAAAAATCTAATAAACCAAAAGCAATGCATAGTTTCAAAAGGAGGTGTCCATCAGTTAGTTATCATCGGCCTAAAGATGGGACAGCCGTCTGTGATTAGAAACGCTACACTGGAAAACCCCTTTAAAAAGTCTTTTTTTCCTCTTGACAAAGAAGAGGTGGAAAGTATGTGTCTGACAGGCTGTAGATATGAGCGAGGTCTCTGTAGCTGTAAATGCCTGGATAGGAAGATGTTTGTGTTAAGCCGATTATCTCCATCCCAGGGTACAGAGTTGCAGTGAGCAGGAAAAGCCACTTGATCTTGACAATGTGCAGACAATGGTCTGATAGCTGGGTGAGAAGGCTGGAGGTGAGAATGATCCTGAACACTACTCAGCATCACATCACAGCCTTTCACGGAGGAGGAATGTGTTCTGTTAGTATTGGGATCCACGACTACAACCTGGGGAACACACTGATGAAGTGTTCTGAGCTAACAACTCCTGTCAAATTTGAAAAAAATCATATTTAGTTCACTTCAAAAATCATAATTTAAAAGAAAATAATTAAGTGGCTTCTGCCACACCAGCTAAAAGCTAAACCCAGGCTTGTAGTGCAAGTGCCTTCTCTGTAAGCTATTGCTTAGGAAATTGTGATATGTGTTTGGTTGGGGTTCCTCATCTCCCTATAAGGTTGGTTGGGGTTCCTCATTTCCCCGTAAGGTTGGTTGGGGTTCCTCATCTCCCTGTAAGCTTGGTTGGGGTTCTTCATCTCCCTATAAGGTTGGTTGGGGTTCCTCATCTCCCTGTAAGGTTGGTTGGGGTTCCTCATTTCCCCGTAAGGTTGGTTGGGGTTCCTCATCTCCCCGTAAGGTTGGTTGGGGTTCCTCATCTCCCTGTAAGCTTGGTTTGGGCTTCTCATCTCCTTGTAAGGTTGGTTGAGGTTTTTCACCTCCCTGTGTATGATGGGGGTAGAATGGAAAAAAATTAGAGCCTATGAGGATGTTGGCTACATCTAACATTTCTATATAAACTTGTCTGTTCGGAGTCAAAGGTCTATTCATTTTTATTTTAGATACATGGGAGCAATATAGTGGGAGGTAAGCGGGGACCATGGAGACAGGAGGATCAGCAAACCAGAGGATCAACAGAGCTGGTTACTATTGAGTGGGAGATCAGCAGACCTGGGGGTACTACTGAGCAGGGGATCTGCCGAATGAGAGTACTAATAAGCTGGGGATCTGCTGAAGGAGGGTACCAGTGAGCTGGGGATCTGCTGAACAGGGGTACAAAGGAGCTGGAAATGTGCTGATTGGTGGTACCACTCATGCAGGGTTTGTACTGAGCCTCTTTAAAACAAATTGAAAATCAACACACACATGGCATTTCCCAAGCTTCATTAAGGCTTCAAAAAAGCATAATTGAAGCGTCACAGAAGCATCATAAACACATCAAAATAGCATGTTGAAGTGGTAGGTGCTTTAATGTGTGTTAAAGTCGAAGCAAGTGTAAATGAGTCCTAACCGTATCTCCCATGGACTGTGAGTAATGTGTGTTCTCACCTAAAAGTGACTGGCGCCCATCTTTGTACATGTCCCTCTATACCTGAGTAATCTACCCCTGGGCTAAATGTCAACCCACCGTGTCTGGGGGTACTGCCAGGCTTCCAGGGATCAGGGGGGGCTCTACATTGTATTGTACCCCACAGGAAAACTTATCGTAATAAAAACCTAAGGTGCTAATCATTTCATGCTTTATGCAGAACTAAATAAAACGTTTTTTTCAGTTTGCCTTTATTAATTTCAGTAATGTTGGAATAATCCCTTACATAGGACAATGTGAATATACTTTAATGCCATAAAGTACACTAATAAGGGTGGCACATACCTCTATCAGACATTGAGGGATTCATCTTTTTTAAGACCAGAGCAGTTTTAGAAAAATTGATTTAGACATAAAAGTATCAATCTTGCCATCGATGTAATTCTTGCAAAAAGAATAAAGATCTGCTCTGTTGCTTTTCTAGTTTTGTTTTTGAGGACGCATTTATGGTATTCATATTTCATTATTTAATTTAGTGGTCTTTATATTAGTTTGTTTTTCTTGTTCCTTTTTTACATGGTTGATGCTATATGTATACGGTTGCTTTATTTTTGTTTGTTTTTTACTTTTACATTGCTGTCTGTTTTTTTTTTTTTTTTCCTTAAAGTCCAGGGTAGCTTAAAAGAGCTAACCTTCAGGAGCCATTTAAATCCTGTTGCTTAATTTCTCCTTACACATTAAAGCTTTTATTTCCCCCAAAAATGTATTTGCACCTAGCTCTGCAATTATATATTTTTTTAACTTGTTTTGTGCTTCTTTATTGCCTAGGCAGGAATGACATTGAGCTCAATTCTACCCTTGCACAGGTGTGCTGAAGGGCTCTCTTTGGCTTTCGGGACCTGGTAGAGTGCTTTGGCGTTTTGCGTGTAGGCAGGTGGTAGAGTAGGTAGCACTTTAAGATACCGCCTCCCCATGGAAGAATGCTGGAAAACTAGGCAGGACATAGGAGGGAGGTGGATCAGACTGCAGAGGAAGAAAAAGAAGCAACATCTATCTGCTGCACTCCTGCTCTCCCCCTTCCTGGGGGAGGACAGGGTGGCATGGGGTCCCCCATCCTAGCACCAAGAGAGAGAATAGAGAACCTTGGAAGCCGACTTACCCCCTGTCCTTCCCACCCTTATCCCAGAAGGAACATTAAGCCTATCCATGTGTAGGAACATGAGCATCCACCAGCCTGGCCTGGACCAAGGGTCTGTTAGTTATTGGAACTGTGTATATCCATTAAAGCCGTGTATTGATTGAGGCATTCAGTAAAGAACATAAACACATTCAGCCTTGTGGTGCCTTTATTCAGTAAAAATACTGATCTGAAGAGAGTGAGAGTGAGTTCTACTGATGTCCCCTGGCTGTCGGGCCTCGAGAAGGTGCCCAATGACTGGGACCCGTGGGAGTGCAGGGAATGAAGCACAAAGCCAGGAGGGTGGACTGGAAGTTAGTCTCTGCCCACCACCCACACATCAGAGAGAGTTGTTGGGCAAAGTCCTGTATTGCCCAGAAGGTTTGCTGTCACGTTAGGGGTCAGCTCGGCACGGGGCAGCCCACCACCTGCCAACATGCGCATGTGCTGGACTTCCAAAGATTGCAAAGTCAATAATATGGGGCCAGCAGTACAGAGACTGATGTTTCTCCTTAACTCAAATGCTTTTTACCATAATGGTGAAATTTTCCAAAACTCACAATTTTCACTTTTTAAGAAATTTAAAAAAATGGTTAATTTCTAATTAAGAATGGAAAAGCATTTGTTTCTTTTTTTAAAGTTTCCACGTCAAAAAAGGAATAAATGTTGTTTTTTTTACTATAAATTATTTTTTGTCATGAAGTGACAGTTAGACCCAGGTCATGTTATTACTACCACTGCTGATAATTACCATGAACCGTAGCAATGACACATGGAATGCAGCAGGAAACGCTTGTCAGTTGTATGGGACAGATGCAAAATGGCTGCCGTATTCACTGACATAACCAAGGATTTCCCACACATTGAAGGAAGGTGGTCATGCTGCAGGTATTATGAAATGTCCGACAGCACAAATGTGATACGACTTACTACTGATTTAACAAGAGATTTCACTTCAAAAGAGTAAAATCAGCCATGTGTAGACTATATCTTAACCCTGATCTTAGCTTCCAAATGTCCCTCATTTGGAAGGACTATATATCTTCTGGAACCACATCCCTCTAACCCCCTTAGATGTCCCTTTTTTTGGTATTGTGTATAGACCTAAATGTACTATTTAATTATCAATATTGTTATACTGCACTAAATCTTTTATCAAACTTCTGTATTGAATTTGTTAGTAAAATGCAAAAGAAGTAGTGAACTGAAACATTTGTGGGTTTAAGCAACCATTTTATTTTTCATTATTAATTATTCTGGATAACTGGCGTTGCATTATAGGTGTTGCCAATACATACACATTTTGTGCTGAAAGCATCGTAATTTCCACTCAGAAAGTTGGGAGACTTCATAGACCTCTCCATGTTTCATGAAACACTGATACACAAGACTTGGTGACCCAGTGAACAACACATGACATCTGCCATCACTAGCCTCTCCATGTCCAATTCTGCCATTCAGCGACTACTCCTTCACGCACAGGATGAATTGTCCTTAGCTACCCACATCAATTTTAGGCTGTACCTCCAACACACAAGCCACTAGCTCTTTGGAAAAAGATACCTCAAAGAATAAGCATACTTTCATAAAAAAGGACACTAAAGGCGACTATACACTGGTAGAAATTTGTTTAAAAAAAATGTTTTATGAACATCTATCCAATTTTATAATCGTTAGTTGGGTTAAACTGACATTTGCGTTTGACCAAAGTGAAAAGAAAATTTGAAGGAGCAATATGGATATTTTTTCTCAAAGAATTGAATTTCTAACCATGCATGTAGCCTTCATTCAGTGAAGTCTATTAATTCCAAACGTGAATGTTGAAAGTAAATGAAATTTTGAAGTACTTTCAAAATGAAATTCATGAAGGCATCAAAATTTACTGAGAATTTTCATGCAAATTTTCATACAAACGTTTGTACAAATGATCGTTTGTGTATGGCCAGCTTTAGTCTGCCATCCTAGACCAAACAAACACTTTATTTTCATCCTGTCCCTCCCCAAATGCATATTTACCTCAGTCTAAAAACTGTGACCTTCTACTATGGTAACAGCCTGTAGGCTGTTGCTTCTTGCAGCTGTCCCACCAACACAGTGGGTTACATGAACTCCCAAGGATCAGTTTCTTAAGGATGGGTTAGAGTCCCTCTCTTTTTTTTATTTCCATTGCTGTTCCTACTGGGGAGATTTTGAGAAAATGCAAAGTGTTCTCTGAATGGTGCCTATGCTGAGCGGGCTTCCTCCTGTGTTCACTATGCAGCAGGGAATCCATTCGGCACTGGACCTGGAAGCTAATAAAGATCACTGTAGTTGCATTGCCTACTACAGTGATTTCCAGCTTCTATGGGTTCCCAACAGGTATGGCATATACATATTTACATTGGTCCAATCTGGAGCAATATAACTGCATAAAAATTGTTATACCTAAACGTCAGCTTTAATACTTACTGGTCACATAATGCACATGTAGAAGTGCTATCCAAAACTGCCCATTCCCAGAATACATTAAAGACTACTGCTTGGGTCAGGTAGGTAATAACAGATCCCCTTTAGATTTAGTACTTGTTAAATCATCAGGAATAAAACTATTCCTGTAGTAGGGCTGAGAACTATATACCTCATATGTTAGACCTCTGTAAAAAAATATTATTTCTAAATGTTTTCTTTAAAAACTGTTATTGCTAAGTACGTCTTGGACACATATGTCCACCATAATTAAGGCAGACCTGAGCATACAATGCAGCCACACTTTCAAGCAACGCACAAGTCAATTAACTCAGAAAAGCTTGTTCAAGGCTAAATTCACTAAGAAAGGTGTTTGCATTTCCCTGGAGTTTTTACTGTACTCTTTGTTTATTTTGGACTCCAAACTCTATATTTTTGGGTCATTCATCAAAATGACCCACAATCAGTGAAAAAATAATTAGCTTTTTTTTCCTTTTCTGGCAGAAAACAGCTGTTTGTCAGAGTGTTATGTAAGAACCATTTTTCAAAGGAAATTTTCTGAAATTAAGGCACGGGATATGAAAGAGGAAAAACAGATGCTGAAGGGACTCTGTGTATTTCTAATCGTAAGCCACATGAGAGTCGTGCAGGCTGTGGTGGAGTGTAACACATACCCAGGCCTGTCACCTACTAGATAAGCTGATTTTATGTTTCTTGTTAAATCTCTACCATGCTTGAAAGTTTAAAGGTGTACCAAAATGGCAGTTTTAGTCTACGAGGCTTGCCCAGGTTGAGGTCCCTTTTTAAAGCTTATCTCTAGATGGATAAAAACACACACACACACACAAACAGGGGCGGACTGACAACTCATGAGGCCCCGGGAAATAGGGGATCATGGGGCCCCTGTGTCCTTGCCCACACTCAAAAAAGCCTATAAAAAGGTACCAGGGGCATTTCATGGGGCCCCCTACTGACCCCGGGCCCTCGGGCAGTGCCCTAGTTCTCGAATGGTCAGTCCGCCCCTGCACACAAATTAACTCAGCATCCTAGTTTAAGTCCATTAGGCTTGCCCAAAGAAACCTACGTGACTTGAGCCAAACTCAACTCAACACCCAGAACCTGACCCAATACCTCTGTAAGAGTGCTCTGGTTGGGGTTCCTTTTTAAATCTAAACGCTATACAGATAAAAAAACCCACAAAAAACACAAATTAACTAAAAATCTTGGTTTTAGTCCAGTAGGCTTGCCCACAAAAACCTGTGTGGCTAGAGCCAAACTCAACTCAACACCCAGAACCTGACCCAATACCTACGTAAAGAGGACTCTGGTTGGGTTTCCTTTTTATAGCCTAAATCTACACAGATAGAAAAAAACAGAAATGTATTCAGAATTCCAGTATTAGTTCACTAGGCTTGCCCACAGAAACCTGCGTGGCCTGACCTAAATTCAAGTCGACACCCAGAACCTGACTCAGTACCTATGTAGAGGGCTCTGGTTGAGGTTCATTTTTAAAGCTGAACTCTAGATGGATAAAACACACACACAAATTAACTCAACATCCTAGTTTTAGTCCATTAGGCTTGCCCTCAGAAGCCTACATGACTTGAGCCCAACTCAACTCAATAACCAGAACCTGAACCAATATCTATGTAAAGAGGGATAAGGTTGGGGTTCCTTTTTAAAACTGAACTCTAGACAAATAAAAGATACACAAATGATCTCAAACTCCCAGTTTTAGTCTACTAGGCTTGCTCACAGCAGCCTGCATGACTTGAGTCCAACTCATCTCAACACCCAGAACCTGAACCAATGCCTATGTAAAGAGGGCTCTGGTTAGAGTTCTTTTTTAAAACTGAACACTAAAAAGATTTAAAAAGCCTACAAAAATCACTCAAAATCTTAGTTTAATCCTCTGGGCTTGCCAACATAAATCTGTATGACTTGACCCCAACTCAACTGATTATCTAGAATCTGACACGAAACCTATGTAAAGAGGGCTATGGTTAACATTCTTTTTTAAGCACCTGAGTGTGTCTTGATATCAGCTATCTGTATCCACTGCTCAAGGCAGAAGAAAGACCAGTTCTATGAGCCAATGCAGATCTGCTAAGTACAACCATTTTTTATACTAAATTTGGAGGGGTTACAAATGTTTTTTTTATATTGCTAGGTTTCCTGACTCTAGAGATTCACCATCTCTATTTTTCCTGAAGACTATTGTCAAGAGGACTGAAAATGTAGGAAAAGCCAAATTATGAGTTGTCACCAAAATCTTCCAATGGGGACAATTTAAAAAAATGTCTAAATCTGGCCATACACTAGAAGAGATTTGTTCAAAATTTTTTGTTTTAAGAATATTTGTTTGATTTTCTAATCGATGTTCGTTTTTGATCATAGTGATAAGAAGATTCAAAGGACCAGGATTGAAAATTTTCCAAAATGAACAAATTTCCAACAGTGTATGTGATTTATGTTTAGGAAGTTGCATTCATTAAAATTACATTCATTTGTAAATAGACCCACAAAATGCGTAAAGGTAACAGCATGGTGGATTGGGACCCCCTATACAGTGGGGATCGAAAGTTTGGGCACCCCAGCTAAAAATTTGTATTAATGTGCATAAAGAAGCCAAGGAAAGATGGAAAAATCTCCAAAAGGCATCAAATTACAGATTACACATTCTTATAATATGTCAACAAAAGTTAGATTTTATTTCCATCATTTACACTTTCAAAATAACAGAAAACAAAAAAATGGCGTCTGCAAAAGTTTGGGCACCCTGCAGAATTTATAGCATGTACTGCCCCCTTTGCAAAGCTGAGACCTGCCAGTGTCATGGATTGTTCTCAATCATTGTCTGGGAAGACCAGGTGATGTCAAGCTCAAAGGTTTTAAATGCCCAGACTCATCTGACCTTGCCCCAACAATCAGCACCATGGGTTCTTCTAAGCAGTTGTCTATAAAACTGAAACTGAAAATAGTTGACGCTCACAAAGCTGGAGAAGGCTATAAGAAGATAGCAAAGCGTTTTCAGATGTCAATATCCTCTGTTCGGAATGTAATTAAGAAATGGCAGTCATCAGGAACAGTGGAAGTTAAAGCAACATCTGGAAGACCAAGAAAAATATCAGACAGAACAGCTCGCAGGATTGTGAGAAAAACAATTCAAAACCCACGTTTGACTGCACGATCCCTCCAGAAAGATCTGGCAGACACTGGAGTTGTGGTACACTATTCCACTATAAAGAGATACTTGTACAAATATGGTCTTCATGGAAGAGTCATCAGAAGAAAACCCCTTCTACGTCCTCACCACAAAAATCATCGCTTGAACTTTGCAAATGAACATATAGACAAGCCTGATGCATTTTGGAAACAAGTTCTGTCGACCGATGAGGTTAAAATTGAACTTTTTGGCCGGAATGAGCAAAGGTATGTTTGGAGAAGGGGCACAGAATTTAATGAAAAGAACCTCTGTCCAACTGTTAAGCATGGGGTTGGATCAATCATGCTTTGGGGTTGTGTTGCAGCCAGTGGCACAGGGAACATCTCACAAGTAGAAGGAAAAATGGATTCAATAAAATTTCAGCAAATTTTGGATGGTAACTTGATGCCATCTGTGAAAAAGCTGAAGTTAAAGAGAGGATGGCTTCTACAAATGGATAATGATCCTAAACACACCTCGATATCCACGGGGGATTACATCAAGAGGCGTGAACTGAAGGTTTTCCCATGGCCTTCACAATCTCCTGACCTCAACATAATTGAAAATCTATGGATAGACCTTAAAAGAGCATTGCATGACAGATAGCCCAGAAATCTCAAAGAACTGGAAGACTTTTGTAAGGAAGAATGGGCAAAGATACCTCAAACAAGAATTGAAAGACTCTTGGCTGGCTACAAAAAGCGTTTACAAGCTGTGATACTTGCCAAAGGGGGCAGTACAAGATATTAACTCTGCAGGGTGCCCAAACTTTTGCAGACGCCATTTTTTTGTTTTCTGTTATTTTGAAAGTGTAAATGATGGAAATAAAATCTAACTTTTGTTGACATATTATAAGAATGTGTAATCTGTAATTTGATGCCTTTTGGAGATTTTTCCATCTTTCCTTGGCTTCTTTATGCACATTAATACAAATTTTTAGCTGGGGTGCCCAAACTTTCGATCCCCACTGTATATTGGAGGCTACAGCTCATGTACAGGGGAGTCTACCATATTCAATAAGAATTTTTATTTCTAATTTTAACAGTAGTGTATACATGCTTTTATCTATGAACTTTATGTGAATAAGGATTGTAAAAATATTTTCTTAGCCTGTTTATCTTTTATGCACCAGTTAAAGTCTACAATATCCTTCCCTTTGGTGCTTTTTTTGATGTATGTAATCAGGATGTGGTGCTGTTTTGTATTGCTTCCTCTATACAACGGATTAGCACATCCTTATTTACTCAAAAACACATTGCCCATGTCCCTGCTCCAGTCTTCTGAAATTGATGCCCAGGAGGAAAGCAGAAAACAGCTGGCAAGAGGCTGCAGTCCCACTGGTAATGGTGACTTTAGCACACTTTTCTTGATTCTATAACCATTCCAAGAAATGATTTTACGTGTTTCCAGAATTTCTCCTTGAAGGATCATTACACTACTCCTATGGAAAGTGAAACAACCCTTTTTCTGCTTTGGCACCAAGTTAATAATATATCACCCACTAGAAATAAAAAAGAGCAAAAGGTTCGAGGTGTCCGTCAGCTTAGACAAGGAAAGAGATCTCTCATCTCCCACTTATCAATGATTTCTCTGTTTGTGGCTGGCCCTAGATGGAAAAGTTCCAAACTTTTACTATTCACATTGTTTCCACTGTGGAATTTTCAAGGGCAATGGATAATTAAAGAAAACATCTAAGCTATCTAATTTAGTCTCAGAGGACTGGCTGAGTCAAGTTCTTCAGAGTTCCGGAAGACAGTTTGCTCATTTTATTAAAGGGAAATTCACATTTTGGGAATGTTTAGTCACTGTAAACAGTACATGTAAAAGAGTGCAACTTGATGTAAATTCTATTAATGTGTAATAAAACTTATCTTCTCTCTATAGTTTGTTGTGATATATGTAAATGGAGGCAGTCATACTAGACCCAAAAGCAATTGGACACCTTCCTCCGTGATACCAGACCAGATATTCAGGAGATGGCCCCTCAGTCAGCAAGGTAGCACCCGGGTCTCAAGACTCAGGCCCTCAGGTTGCCTGCCTGAGGCCTCATGGCAGTAGATGCCCTCTTTCAGGTTTAGAACACTCCTATAGAAGAAAGACCGAGAGCCCTGTGTGCTCACTGAATATATACAGCTACCCAGCATGCCTTAGAGCCCCTCTCTCTGGGATAGGCTGAGGCTGTATCAATATTCATGCTTCCATCTGCATACCTCCAAACCTATCATCCAGAAACATCTACAGTCTCCTGGATACAGAGGAAGCTAGGCAGACTAGCACTACCTGAGTACACAGAGCAGACCTAACTAAATGATCCCAGCTCACTCAGTACAGTGAGCTAACTATCCTGCTTTTCCTAACCAATATTTACAGCCACCCTGAATACAGAGTAACAACTAAATTTACCTATCAAAAACACAATGAATTCTATCTATCTAACCCCAGCACCTACCTAAGAGGGCGCTACAAATTTTTTGAATATATAATGGAATTAATTAGTATTATTGTTAAAAAGTGCCCAGAGTTCAGCTTTAATATGCAGTTATCCATTATCCAAGTTCCTCCTTATAAGAGTCAGCATATAACGAGTAGCTCTTGGTGTCATTCAGCTTTCATGCACCTTTTGATGGACGTACATGTATTGTCTGTAGCCTCTTGCTGTTTAGGAATGTTTACCATCTAACTTTCTAAGCTCTAACAAAAAGAACCTTACTCAATTTTTTAATATGATTTATTCATTAAAACATAGAATCATAAAAATGTGATAGCAGAAAGGAAGGAACAAATGGTCCTTCAAGTCTGCCCAATTTTTTATTTATTTATGTATGTATGTATTTAAATATGTTTTTTCTTTCTTTTTTGAAATCTTTTTTGTATAGCACAATGTTTGTCCCAAGTATGTCTCAATCTGCTTACTGCTGACTGACTTGTTGCCTCTGCTGCAAGTCTATTCCAAGCATCAACAACTCTTTTAGTAAAGCAATACTTTCTAAGATTAGTTCTGAACTTTCCTCCTGCTAGTTTGAGGCCATGTCACTGTGTTCTTGATCTTAGCTTCATATTGAAAATACTGCCTGCCCGAATTTCATGATAAATAATAGTTGACTTGGAAAGACAGAAGTAGCCATGATCAACGGAGAAGTGCCACTTGTGGTATGCACACCTTGGGCTGAATGCCAACATAGATTGTAAGCTCCCAGGATCAGGCCCTCCTATCCCTCTTGTATTGTTGCTGTATTGTCTCCCGTTATATTGTAAAGCGCTGAGCAAACTATTGGACCTATATAAATCCTGTATAATAATAATATGTGATGTAGGCCTTAGCTCATGCAATGAATGCTGTTCTGTTAGCAATGTGCAGGATGAAAGTTATAATGTAAGCTCTAATGAGCCGGGCCCTCTGTTTCTTCTTGTACCAAATTGTGTTGTAACTGTACTGTCTGCCTTCACTTTGTAAAGAGCTGCGCAAACTGTTGCCGTTATATAAATCCTGTACTATAATGAGGACAGTGAGGAAAGTCAATTGCAGGATTGGGAATCAAGATATATTCACACAGCAGGAGGCTTAATGAGTGGGCTGTCACAATGGCCAGCGGTAATTGCCTAAAGTTCAGGGGTTTTTTTGCATTTGTTTATATAGTGACAATCATTTGTGCAGTGCTTTACATATTGTCTATTCACATCAGTCCCTTCCCTCAAGGACTATACAGATCCCTATCTCACATGCATGCATACATTCACAGACTAGGGCCAAGTTAGACAGTAGCCAAATAACCTACCAGCTGTGGGAGGAAAACGGAGTATACGGAGTAAATCCACAGAAGCTCCAAGAAGTGTCCTGGCTTTAATTTAAACCAATGATCCTAGTGATGCAAGCCAGAAGTGCTAACCACCAACCTGCCCTTAAGCAGAACATTATTTAAAAAAAAATTAAAGGCTGCCATTGCTAGCCCTCCTCTGCAAATTGCTGATTTATGCTATGCAAATGTTCTCTCAAACACTAGGTTCTAGCCTTCTGATTGGCTACCAAGAAATTGTGTAATATGTTGTATGAAGGCAATTGCAGAATCATGTGATCCCTCAGTATTGAGTGTTCCATGGGCAACTCAGTTGGGGGCAGGGCTTTTGTTCAGCAGGAACGTGAGGAAACGCAGTTCCGGCATCTCTAGCACTGAATGTATGTAATGGCAAGGAGTGTTGGGATGTGCTGCAGGGTTTATTGTTGCTGTCTGATAGGGATTTATTGTTTCTGGAGGGGATCTATTTCTGTGGGGGTCTGTGGATTCTGGGAAGGTCTGCTGTGGCTGGTGGAGGATCCATTGTTGCTGGGGGTGGATTTTATGTTGCAAGGCAGTCAATTGTTGCTGGGAGGCCGGAGGGCCTATTGATGCTGGCTGCGGAGAGATATTTTGTTGCTGCCGGGGTCTATTTTTGCTGGTGGGGTATTTAGTTTTGGGTGGTCCATAGTTGCCGGGGGGATCTATTGTTGCTAGGGGTCTATTGTTGCTGACTGCAGAGGATCTATTTACTGCTTTTCTTGTTATTCTCATTAACAAATTCTATACAAACTTCGCACCACATGATAGTTGGTTCTGTATTCTCTAAAAGAGCTGTACTGGGAGGTGAGTAGGTGGTGGAACCAAGGGATGGTGCTTGGAGGTGGGGAGTGGCAGAGACAAGGGGTGACTTGGGAAGGGGGAGTTTCTGCACCTATTTTCTGAGAAAAAAAAGACCTGGCTGAGGGTTGCCCTTTAAGGACAAATTATGTAAATTTCGTTGGCGTAATTCTTCCCTTGTTTCCTTCACTATGATAAGATGTACATTGCTCATGCAGAGACACAACAAAGACCACCCATAGTGTATACCAGTAATAAACTCTTTTACTGCTAAAATGAATAACAGTTACAAGCAAAGGCACTCAATAGTGTGAGGTATCAGGCAAATACAAAGTCATCACAAATCTGCAAGATGGCTGCGGCGAGATGACTTCCACCCCCTAAATGCATTACGTCCTGGCTGAGACTTCCTCAGTAGGCGTTGACGTGTTTTGGAGGCGTACCTTCTTCCTCAGACCAATGCTAACCAACATGTGATAGAGCCAGGTCTATATATATATATATATTGAACATGGAGGTATGCCCTGTAAATGCGTCAGCTTGCCAGTCCAGCTGGGTTGCATGGACACAAGCAATTCCCCTTGCTGTGAAATCTTGTGAATTTTATGCAATTTTACTTTCCACTTCTGTGAGTATCCATTTGGCATCTATGTTTTGTGCACAATAAATAGTTGGTAATGCACTAGCCATTTGTGCTCTCCTGTTAGTTCTTTTTTTTTTTTTTTTTTTCCAACAATACTTTATTATTATAAGAAAAGACAAAAAAAGCATTTAGAGCATGTACAGGCATAGATCACAGTCAAAACAGCGACATAACATGTTGCTTTCCGTTTCGCAGATGGGGCAAATTGTAAACAGTCATACAAGACGAAGTGGTGTAAAACATTACATCAGTCATACAATGCAAAATGGTGGATAACAAGAGGCAAATGGGTGAAGTAGTGTTGGTGAGTGTTATCTTGTCTTGACTCTCGTCAACTTTTTAATGGTGAGGTAGTGTGATGATAGGGGTGGGGAAAGCATTGGATATTGTGATGTTCATTGTTTACATATTCATAACTAGAGTATTTGCTATGGTTGAAGTTAGTCATAACTGTGTGCAGGTAAATGCTCTATTTGGCTGGTAGAGACTAAGTGATACAAGTAAATAACAGGTGTGAAAAAAGGAGGTTAGAAAAAAAGACAGTAAGAGAGAGGTTGGGGGGGGGGGGGAAAGGGGGGGGTAAAGAAGGGATTACCTCCTCATGTATTAGCCAAGCCAGACAGGTATTATTAGAGCTTAAAATATACGTACAGGATCGTTCAGTGGGGTAACCCGTGGATCACGAACCCCAAAAGGCATATCGAGGTGTAGATCTACAGACCATCCTGATGTGTGAGAGAGGTGTCTTCAGTTATCAGGGCTGTTTGTTCTTTTTATACCATCAGATGGAAAATCAATCACAACTCAAGGAACCCCTTCCAACCTCCGGAGGAACCATGGATGAGAATGGCAGGTCTAAGGGCTTGTGTATACCTGTTTTGTTATCAAACACTTCCTTTTGCCTTCAAACCCTTCAAACAAAACTTGTTTGGAAGACAGGGGAATACTGGGGTGACCTCATTAGAGTGCTTCTCTTCCTTTTTTGTCAAGTCAAAATGCTGGAGATGAGTATCTGGCCGAAATGTGCAGTTGAGAAAACTATTTCACCAACCTTGAAATTGCTCACCAAGTTTCAGATCCATAGAATACATAGTAACCATGTATTACTTTGAAGAATTATCTGATATTTGGGAATATTCCCATCAGGGTCTATAGCCATGTGTTTTCACCTAAAACATCAAAATATGTAATACAACCAGGGCTGTGCATGAAGAACTACTGTATATGTGTTATAAAAATGGCCATTCTTTCATTTAATACATAATCGATGTCAAAAGTCAACTGCCAGTTATACGAACCTTCTCATTGCACATGCACATATATTTTATAATCCTTCAGCAAGTCCCTTTTGTTATCATGGTCCATTCTGCACTCTGGGTATCCCCCACAAGTGTATATTTATTAGATACAGTGATTATTGCCTCCAACCTTCCTCATCCTGGATAGAGAAATAAGGTTTACTTAGCCAAATGTAAAATCTGTTCTCAACTATGAAAGCAATAAAAATCCAGCCCGAAACTGCCATCATTTTATTAAATTCTCATGGCTGCATAAATTATCTTGAGAAAGCCCAGTTGACATCTCAACTATGTACGATTAAACGTAATCATGTTCCGACGTTTCAGCGGCTGCAAAACAGATGCTATGTGGCAAATTAACATTTACTTAGAAACATATAACCATTATGTTTAATATGTAGATAATATGGACCATATCGGATAGGAGTAAATCATGGAGGGGATGTGGTGTTGTGGTCAGGCTCTATAAATTAGGATGAAAACACTATGCAAGACTGAAGCAAAATGGAATAAACATCAAACGATTTTTTTCCCACAGTGCTTTGCTCTGCACTGACAACAGGACATGTTATTTAGCTACAAAGTGAACATCTGCAATGAAGTTTTTTTTTTTTTTAAACAAATTTCCACGTCAAGATTAAAGCCGAACTCAAGCCAAAATTCCTTTTAGTTTTAGAGATGGAAGGGTTAGAACCTCTGTTATGTTTTCATTGCTCAACATATAGCCAGCACTCAATGGCAAATCTCTGTGATATTCTAAGGTCACATGAAAAATATAGTGAAAAAGAAATGTTCCACCTCCACCGATGTCAGATTTTTTTTTTCTGCTCACTCTGTCTTCATGTCCTGGTGACCCCCATTTAACAAATTTCCTGTCCTGGTGTCACAAGGATAAAAAGGAAATGCCCAATTAAGACATAAACATTTATTAAAATCTGACAGAAGTTCCAAGATTCCCTATTCAAAACTGAAAAAGGGAATAAGAAACATTGACTGGAGAGGAACTGTACATTACCCGTCCTCTCATTGCAAAGAATGAAGGCAAAATGGTACACTTTTTGTTCATAGTTTCCATATCTACTTTCTCATTGCATTCACACTGCTCTGTATCACAAATGCATATGCGTTTTTGCCACATTGCGCTAAACTTACTGCAATGCATGATGTGTTTTTGACAAGTTCGCGTTTTCCCCACATTACTTCCTACATTTCTAATGTAATTTTCATAAGATTTACAGTAGTAGGACAATGCAGTGCGACTTACTTGCAATTTTGATGCACCTTCAATGTGACTTTACAGCAGATAAGAACCATTCCTATGACTTTGATGCATGAGGGATGTTTTTAACCTTTACCTCTCCTCCCTGGTCATCCTTGCTGCCTAAGGCTAGGCTCACACTGAAGAGATTTTGATCCTTCCTTTGATCGATCGACCCTTTGATTGGTCAACCCTTCCTTCAATTGATTGATCAACCTTACCTTTGATTGATCAAGCCTTCCATTGATAGATCAATCAATCCTTCTTTCAATCGATCCTTTATTTGATCGATCAATCCTTTCTTCATTTGATCAATCCTTTCTTCGATCGATTGATCCTTCCTTTTATCAAATGTTCAATTGAAGGAAGGATAGAACAATTGATCGAAGAAGGACTAATTGGTCAACGAAAAGGTCGATTGAACAAAGGCTTCAAAATCAAAGCCGTATCAAATTTGATGAAGGTTGACCAGGGAGGACAGGTGAGGGTTAAAAAAAACAAAACACTGAAGCCATAAAAATCACATAGGAATGCGCCTTATCTATGCTAATGCGTCTATAGGGCTGAAATCACAATAAAGTCCACAGAAAACCTTTTTCAAAATCGCACTGTGCTGAGTTGATTAGAAGGGCACCATTGAATATAATGTGATTTCCTTTGTCATGAGATTCTGTGAACCCGGGCTTGAGAACTTCCCACAGGTGCATTGCATTTTTGAGGCATTTTCCATGCATATTTGATGCGGCTTCCATTCCTTTCAATGGTTGGATGTGTTTTTGGTGGGTTTTTTTACAGGACCAAACACGCACCAAAAATGCAGCTAGAAGGATTATTTCAACCACAACCTAAGCGCAACAGACCAGTGTGAAGAGCTACATAGGATTTTCAGGGAAGCTTTTCTACTGTTTTATTTTTAACTGGACAACAAAAAACAGATCAGTGTGAAAGCAGCCTTAGACTGGAGATTTGCATCCAGAGAACCTGGCCTAACCAATACAACAAAGACGAGGTGTAGGGACCTTGTGCTGTCTTAAAGTTTCTGTGCTAGCCTTCATATGGATTCCTGTGTCCCTACTTGGGGATCCTACTTTTAAGATAGCACATAGGACCTTGACTTTTGCCGAAGTCAAGATTGAGGTCTGGCCATCCCAGCTTTGAGACCCAGCAATTGACAGTTAAATGCCAGAGGGTGGTACTTCTGGGAGCGGAAGGACTTAATTTTAACTTGGGCAGATGTTGACACCTCATGCACATCCTGAATATAGAATTCCAAAGATCCATAGATTGGCTGGAGACACAGGCAGGCAGGCCCAGACTGGGACAAAAAGTAAGCCCAGGCATGTTAAACTGAGCAGACCATTTATTTTTATACCAAATTACAAATATTGATGTGAATGTACAATATATATGTACAGTGCTGCATAAAATTAACGCTATATAAGTACCTGAAATAAATAAATTACAACTACCGGTTTCTTGATGTCTTTTAGTTATATTTATCCTGCTTCAGTCACTGTAATTTATCAGTCATTTGGAATTATGTAAATATATGATAATAAATTAAAGAATGAAAACAATATACAGTATAAAGGGCTACATAGAAAACTATGGGACCATTCACAAGGTGCAACGCTACTCGCGCATGTGCAGTGGGCACCTGTCTGTGAAGCCGCAAGCTGTCACAGCCAGGTGCCCATATTTAAGATGCTGGTGCCAGAGAGAGAGGACTGGTGAAACCGGCTGTGGTGAGGACACCATTGGATTGAGGGACGGGTGAGTGTCTTTTTAAAAAAAAACAGCAGTTACAATTTTTTACAGCTGCTCACTTTTATTTTTTTACATTTTGACTGGAGTTCCGCTTTAAGTTCCCATGTTAAAACCAGGTCCATGCATAAAGCTCTATTCATAAAGGTTTCCTCCCATGACTCTCAAATATTTCTAATTGGATTCAATTGAAAACAAATGAGACTTCTGGAAGAAAGTTGTGTTAAACTATTTATCAATAGACCTCATAATGTCAGCTTCAGCAAACCTGCATGAGTAACATAAAATAAAATGTAAATACGATTTTATCCTCTTAGTAACCCTTAGGCAACCCAAATTCCTGCCATATATTTATTTCTTTTTACTATTTGTTTGGAAAATGTTCTGTTTTCTCGATTTGTGAGGGAGTTTTTTTGTTTTTAAAGTGTTTAAAATATGCCAAATTTACAACAAAAAAACCCCTAGATTTCCTTTGTAAATAGCTTCTTCATGCTTTGTGCCGACAATAGTTATAGTGTCATTATAAAATCACAGGAATTTATAAGCTGTCTTTGTTTCCAGACTTAGGAAAAAATGTTGTTTATCATAATGCTAATGAAAACCGGTCCCTGTTTTACCATCCTGACCACCCTGACATGCCTAACATGACTAAACCGTACTCACTGAGTTATGGTGACTTTACATAAGACACACCCATTTATCTACTTCACATTTTTAAAACATTATACAGTAGGTGCCAGTGTACTGTATTCTTTTATCGTAGTTCCTCCAAGATACAAAGTAACAATACTTTGTATTTTGGATAAGCTTCTATACATAATGTGTTGGATTGGTGGGTGATCAAGCACCTCATCTCTAGTTAACGTAAATTGCACATAACAAAAAAAAAATGAAAATACACAGAGTGGATATAAAAAGTCTACACACCCCTGTTAAAATTTCAGGTTTCTGTGATGTTGAAAAATGAGACAAAGATAAATAATTTCAGAACTTTTTTTCCACCTTTAATGTAACCTATAAACTGTACAACTCGGTTAAACAACAAACTGAAACCTTTTAGGTGGAGGGAAGTAAAAAAAAAACTAAAATATTATGGTTGCATAAGTATTTTGAAGAACCTTTTGATTTTATTCCAGCACTTTCTATCAGCATGGCACATCTTGACTTGGCAATATTTGCCCACTCTTCCTTGCAAAAACACTCCAAATCTGTCAGATTGTGAGGGCATCTCCTGTGCACAGCCTTCTTGAGATCACCCCACAGATTTTCCATTGGATTCGGGTCTGGGCTCTGGCTGGGCCATTCCAAGACTTGAATCCTCTTCTGGTGAAGCCATTCCTTTTTTGATTTGGATGTATGCTTTGGGTCGTTGTCATGCTGAAAGATGAAGTTCCTCTTCATGTTCATCTTTCTAGCAGAAGCCTGAAGGTTTTGTGCCAATATTGACTGGTATTTGGAACTGTTCATAATTCCCTCTACCTTGACCTCTGTAGGTTGATAATTTTAGTTTCCATCAAACGATGCGGCGTCCTTACATTCCTAATACATTACCTAGACCATATTATTATTATTATACAGGACTTATATAGCGCCGACAGTTTGCTCAGTGCTTTACATTATGGAGGGAGACAGTACAGTAACAATACAGTTCAATACACGAGGGATTAGAGGGCCCTGCTCCTTGGAGCTTACAATCTAGGAGGGAGGGGATAGTGGTACAAAAAGGTAATTAGCTGTGGTGGATGGAGTGGTAGGAAGAGTAGAGGATTCCAGTATTAGCTGGGGTCGGGGTAGGCTTCCCTGAAGAGATGGGTTTTTAGAGTGCGAATAAAAGTGAGCAGAGTAGGCGATAGCCTGATAGATTGGGGTAGGGAGTTTCAGAGGATGGGTGAAGCCCTTGAGAAATCCTGGAGACGAGCATGGGAGGAGGAGACAAGGGAGCTAGAGAGTACGAGGTCTTGCGAGGAGCGGAGAGTATGGTTTGGGTGGTATTTAGAGACAAGGTCGGTGATGAAATTTGGAGCAGTGTTATGAACGGCTTTATAAGTCAGTGTTAGTGTTTTGAATTTTATCCGTTGGGCAATTGGAAGCCAGTGGAAGGATTGGCAGAGAGGGGTGGCAGATACAGAATGGTTAGTAAGGTGGATGAGTCTGGCAGCAGCATGCATGATAGACTGAAGTGGGGATAGCCTGCGGTGAGATAGGCCAGTGAGGAGGGAGTTACAGTAGTCAAGGCGTGATATAATAAGGGAGTGAATGAGTTGCTTAATGGTTTCCGGGGTTAGGAACGGTCGTATCTTGGACATGTTGCGGAGGTGAAGTCTACATGTGTTTGTCAGCGATTGGACCTGGGGCTAAAAGGACAGATGGGAGTCTAGGATTACACCTAGTACCCTGGCATGAGGGGTGGGACCGATGATAGTGTTGTTGATCTTGATGGAGAAGTCAGGGGGGAGGGCACCGGCGGGGGGAATACTAGGAGCTCAGTTTTGGAAAGGTTGAGTTTGAGGAAGTGGAGTGACATCCAGTCCGATATGTCACTTATTAGCTGGTGATGCGATTGGAGACTGAGGGGGTGAGGTGAGGGGTAGAGAGATAGATTTGTGTGTCATCGGCATAGAGATGGTAGTTGAAGCCGTAGGAGTTTATCAATTGGCCAAGGGAGGAGGTGTAGATGGAGAAGAGGAGGGGTCCGAGGACAGAACCTTGAGTGACCCCAACAGAGAGAGGTAGTGAAGGGGAGGTGGCAGCGTTATAGGTAACACTGAAGGAGCGCCGCGATAGATAGGAGGAGAACCAGGAGAGAGTGGAGTCACTGAGGCCAAGAGAGTGCAGTTTTTTGAGGAGGAGGGGTGGTCAACCGTGTCAAAAGCCGCAGAGAAGTCAAGTAGTAGGAGTATAGTATAGTGGCCATTGGTTTTGGCGGTTAGTAGGTCATTAGTGAGTATGAGTAGGGCAGTTTCAGTGGAGTGTAGGGGGCGGAAGCCGGACTGTAAAGGGTCGAGAAGGTTGTTGTTGGTGAGGTGGGAGCTTAGGTGATTGTAGACTAAGCGTTCTAGGAGTTTAGAGGTAAATGGCAGCAGGGAGATGGGTCTTAAGTTGTTCACGTTGGTGGGGTCCAGGGAGGGTTTCTTAAGTATGGGAGTGATGTGTGCATGCTTTAGAGGGGAGGGGAAGGTACTGGTGGAGAGGGAAAGATTGAAGATGAGAGTGAGGGAGCATAGGATGGAAGGGGAGGGGGGCTGCAGGAGTTGTGAGGGGAAAGGATCCAGGGGGCAGGTGGTGAGGTGGGCTTTGGAGAAAACCTTAGTGACCTCTTCAGTAGTAGTGAGGTCAAGGGAGCAAAGTGTTGAGGGGTTTATTGTGTGAGGAATGCTAAGTGGGATAGGTGTCTGAGCAGTGGCGAAGTCCCTACGAAATATCAGTATAGATATTTTTCCCCATTGAGATCTGATATGTTTTCAAAGTATTCCTTTATTTTTTTGAGCAATATATATATATATTATATATATATACACACACACACACAGTATATGGCCAAAGTTTAATAGTGGCATTACTGATACACACTGGTTGCTAGGTTTACTGCACTATGATCTTAGCCCTTACTTACTGCTGCTTGTCCAGTTTTATTGTATAGGCCTTAATGCTTTTTTTTTTTAGTATACATAGTCAATGTTGTTCTTAGCCATGCAGGGCCCCTTTAAACACAATTTAATTTCTCATACATGAAGCAGGGAATTCTCTGTCTGTCAGCGGACTTGTTCTCTCATAGAATTTATTATTAAGTTTATTCTATTCATATTTCACACTTATTTCTCAGGTTCCCCATGGTATTTGAAGGCGGCGGTATCTGATATCAGTCTTTACTGCACCTTTTACTGTACTTCTGAACGTTACTGCTCACTGCGACTATACACATCAAATCAACAGGCAGCCTAAAGGAATCTCAACTTTTCACCTTAAAACAAGAAGAATGTACAAAAAAAAAAATCACTGATAGTTTGCATGTGCTTAGTTGGTGTACAGAGCAGCCCCAGAAATGTTATTTCCTGCTTGAGAGCTTGATTTTCTAAGAGGTTTGCACAAATATACAAGTCACATTTTAGGCATCCTCTGCAATAGGAATTTCCATTTTGGTGAGATATTCCCCACGTGTTAAATGCTTCTAAACAGATGCAGACCCTGCAACATTCCACATTAGAACTCTGAGAGTGCACCAGGTGATTGTAATGAACCAGACCCTTTACTTCAGAGACGGTTGGCAAATGATATGGTGAAGCAATCAGCTATTTCCTCAGAACTGCAACAAAGTTTGATACAAATTCCTGCACTGTACATTGATCACCCAGAGGGGATTGTTTTGTTCTTAAAAAAAGTAGAGTTACTCTTTATAGATGGACAACTGAAATAGGCAGGGCTCCAAGGAGGGACAATCGGGAGTATGCAGCTATGTGTTTACAGACCACACATAGTAACCTATAAAATTACTAATCGGAATGGCCTGGAAGAATACAGTGACAAGTGAAAAAAAAAACATGCAAAGAAAATAAATCTGAAGTATTACTAAATCTTAAAATAAAAAAGAATAAAATAGTGGCTCACTACCCACTGTCATTATTTCCTTATTTTTGTTTTTTAGGGTTTATTTACAGGGTGGTCCTTCATATCTTGTGACCACATTTGCTTCCTGCACCCCATACGTCACTACAGGACTCAGCATGGTACTAGGGATTGGATGGTGGAGCCATGTGGCGTAGAAGGGAACACAAGCATATGGCATTCCAGGCAGTTTCAAAATCAAAAGCCATAAGCAGAGGCTGCAATGATGCATCAGCGGGAAGATAGGAGGCACAGGCCACTGGAGAGGTGAGTATGGTACCTCTTCTACTGCAGGGATCTATCATATCTATCATCTTTAATATTTTAGTAATCTGATAGGGTGGCCTTAACTTCTTAATGATGAAAGATAAAACAGACTTGAATGCCTGAACCCAGTTTTGCCCTGGCTGCCTTCTTTTTGTTTTGTTTCTATTAGCCCTTGTTGCAGTCACAGTTCTGGAGACATGTGGTTACTGTGCAAGTAAATGAATAAACCTCCCCATAATGCTATTACTAGGCTGCAGCTAGAGGGAGCTCTAATGATTTATATTTTAGAACTTCAGGAGACTAACAACCAAAAAGCTCACATTAAACCCCGAATGAGCAAACTCGTGCAGACTCCACCTCCGCAACATCGCCAAAATCCGCATGTTCCTAACCCCAGAAACCACTAAACAGCTCATCCACTCCCTCATCATATCACGACTCGACTACTGCAACTCCCTCCTCACTGGCCTGCCTCGCCGCTGGCTATCCCCGCTTCAGTCCATCCTGAATACGGCTGCCAGACTCATTCACCTTTCCAACCGCTCCGTTTCCGCCACCCCCCTCTGCCAATCCCTCCACTGGCTTCCGATTGCGCAAGGGATCAAATTCAAAATCCTAACGCTGACGTACAAAGCTGTCCACCATACTGCCCCGAACTACATCACTGACCTAATATCCAAGTACCACCCAGCATGCACACTCCGCTCCTCACAAGACCTCCTTCTCTCTATTTCCCTGGTCTCCTCCTCCCATGCCCGCCTCCAGGACTTCTCCAGGGTGTCACCCATCCTCTGGAACTCCCTGCCCCAACCCATCAGATTATCACCTACTCTCCTCTCCTTTAGCCGCACCCTGAAAACCCATCTCTTCAGGGAAGCCTACCCCACCCCCTGCTAACCTGCCGACCTCCTCCACTCTTCCTACCACCCCATCCCCCACAGCTATCTCCTCCTGTACCACTATCCTCTCCCTCCTAGATTGTAAGCTCGAAAGAGCAGGGCCCTCAATCCCCTCATGTTTTGCATTGTATTGGTATTGTTCTGTCCCCCTTTGTAATGTACAGTGCTGAGCGAACCATTGCCGCTTTATAAATACTGTATAATAATAATATAATAATGAGCAAGTGAGCAACATGTGTTTTCTGTTCCTCTTTAAATACAGGTTAGTATTTTTTGATATCTTTGTTCAGTTTTGTGTTTGTTCTGACACTCATTTCTCTGTTTAGTATCCTATATGTTCATAATGGTAATTCTCTAATACAAATTGATGAACTTTTCCACGTGGCTTGCACTGCCACTATAAAGAAAGTAATTATCAGTATAATGTGATCCGTTTACTTATTTTTAATTTATTTATTACAGGTACTTATATAGTGCTGTCAATTTACGCAGCAATTTACAATTACACACATAAATATATATATATATATATATATATATATTACATTCACATCAATCCCTAATCTTTAATCTAAGGTCCCTAACTCACTTTCATAAATACACATACTAGGGCCAATTTAGACAGGATCCAATTAACCTACCAGAATGTGTTTGGAGTGTGGGAGAAAACTGGCGAATCCGAAGGAAACCCATGCAGGCACAGGAAGAACATGCAAACTCCAGGCAGGTGGTGCCGTGGTTGGGATTCAAACAACTCTAGTAGTACTACCAGGCGGAAGTGCTAACCATTTAGCCACTGTACTGCCCATTTCTGTTTAATACAATAAACTCAGAATGAGCAAGTGAGCAACATGTGTTTTCTGCTCCACTTTAAATTCAGATACTGCAGACTGCATCTTTGTCATACCTCACGCTCAGGTCGTAGATAATCCTGTAACATTTGGGGGCTTGTCCGGGATAAGTGCAATCACAGTGCGACAGGTCACAGAGAAGGGCTATTACAATAAAGTGACAGACTTCAGGGAAGGCTGAAAAGAACACAAAATTACTGATCCAACATCAGTAAATAAGCTACAGTGGCACATTCAGAAGCTATTGCACACATTGTCTGAGAGTCAGCTGCACTCACTGGCTATCTTGAAGCAGGAAATAGAAGATAAAGTGGTTCCTCACGCCACAGGTTCAAGTGAGATGGAGATCTGTGAGCACATCATGCAACACCTACAAGGAGAAGAAGTGTGCAACATAGAGGACAGAGGTATGACATACCTTCTCCAATTGAAAGAACACGTTTTGTCTTTGATAAATGAAAACAGCTATGAAAATCCTAATATTTATTATTTTATTAATTTACTTTCTACATAAGGAATGCGCAATCATGTGAGACCATTTGAAAACTATTGTTAGGGAATAGTTCAGTTTTGGGCATCAATTCACAAAAAGAACATTGGGGAACTGGAGAAAGTACAGAGAAGGGCAATCAAACTGATAAGAGGCATGGAGGAGCTCAGCTATGAGGAAAGATTAGAGGAACTGAATTTATTCTCTCTTGAGAAGAGGAGATTAAGGGGGGATATGATCTCCATGTATAATACATAAGGGGAGATATGATCTCCATGTATAATACATAAGGGGGCAGGGGCGGACTGACCATTTGGAAACCCGGGCACTACCCGAGGGCCCGGGGTCAGTAGGGGGCCCCATGAGATGCCCCTGATACCTTTTTCATAGGCTTTTTTGAGTTTGGGCAAGGACACAGGGGCCCCATGATCCCCTATTGCCCGGGGGCCCCATGAGTTGTCAGTCCGCCCCTGTAAGGGGGGATATGATCAACATGTATAATACATAAGGGGGGGTAATCAATATGTATAATACATAAGGGGGGATATGATCTCCATGTATAATACATAAGGGGGGATATGATCTCCATGTATAATACATAAGGGGGGATATGATCTCCATGTATAATACATAAGGGGGGATATGATCTCCATGTATAATACATAAGGGGGATATGATCTCCATGTATAATACATAAGGGGGGGATATGATCTCCATGTATAATACATAAGGGGGGATATGATCACCATGTATAATACATAAGGGGGATATGATCTCCATGTATAATACATAAGGGGGATATGATCTCCATGTATAATACATAAGGGGGGATATGAACAACATGTATAATACATAAGGGGGATATGATCACCATGTATAATACATAAGGGGGATATGATCTCCATGTATAATACATAAGGGGGATATGATCTCCATGTATAATACATAAGGGGGGATATGATCTCCATGTATAATACATAAGGGGGATATGATCAACATGTATAATACATAAGGGGGATATGATCTCCATGTATAATACATAAGGGGGGATATGATCTCCATGTATAATACATAAGGGGGGATATGAACAACATGTATAATACATAAGGGGGATATGATCAACATGTATAATACATAAGGGGGGATATGATCTCCATGTATAATACATAAGGGGGGATATGATCTCCATGTATAATACATAAGGGGGGATATGAACAACATGTATAATACATAAGGGGGATATGATCAACATGTATAAATACATCAGTGGTTCATATAGTGAAATCGGTGTAGAGCTATTCACCCTGAGGTCATCACAGAGGACAAGCGGGCACTCTTTACGTCTGGAGGAAAAGAAATGTAATCTCCAAACACGGAAAGGTTTCTTCACAGTAAGAGCTGTGAAAATGTGGAATAAACTCCCTCAAGAGTTGGTTCTGGCCAGCTCAGTGGATTGCTTTAAAAAAGTCCTGGATTCTTTCTTGGATACACAGAATATAACTGGATACTAACATTTATAGGTAAAGTTGATCCAGGGAATATCCGATTGCCTCTCAGGGGATCAGGAAGGAATTTTTTTTCCTGCAGGAGCAAATTGAATCATTCTTTGCTGGGTTTTTTGCCTTCCTCTGGATCAACTGTGGGTGTAGGATTATAACTTTTTTTTTTTTTAATGGTTGAATTGGATGGACTTTTGTCTTTTTTCAGCCAGACTAACTATGTAACTATGTAATTGGCAGAGACCTGTCTGCGCATACACAGTCTCCGCCATGTATTTAGGACCTGACAGATCCACAACATGTCTGCACATTTGTGCCTTCTCACATATAGCAGGTCTAACGGGGTCTGTGTTACTTCATCTGTATGTAAAACACTGCCACATGGGATGTGCATTGTTGACATTCCAGATCCTAAGGTTTTCCACACCTAGGCGAGAATAAAGAAGTAGCTGGCTGCACCAAATTAAGTGGTATGTATACTACTTAACATTATAAAACAGTCTGCTCTTGTGTAAGAGGGATGAATGGGGGAGCAGATGAGAAGAAGTCCATTTTATAAGTGAAAGTCTGCTTTAATGCATCACAATTGCCTTAAAAAGGCTTACACATACACACCAGTCAAAAGAGAAAATAACATTTTGAAATTCCGACTATTTATCTGTCCATAGCTCATTTTTTTTTGTTTACAAACGATTTTATTGTACAAAAGTAGACTGTACCTTTTTGTCATAGAACTTACAGCAAAAACAAGGCACTTTTGAATAGTACAATACAGAAAAGTATATTAATGTAAGAGAGAGAAGGAATAGAAAAAAATAGATTGCGAGTACATGAAATGTGTAAATGATAAGGTAGGTTAAATAATACATCTGTCAACAGTATATGCCATTCAACTTTCACTGGGAATGTTATAAATCATGCAATAAATGTCTATAATCCCTCCATGACTCCCATTTTTTATCATATAAGTGCATCTTATCCAGTAGGGTATAATGAATGCGTTCCATGAGCATTACAGTATCAATTCTGTGTAAGACGGAGGCTAAGGGTACAGCATTGGACTTCCAGTGCAAGGCAATAGACCATAAAGTGGCAATACATATAGTATGTATCAATCTCATAATGGCATCAGAGACCCCCGGGATATGAGCCCCCAATAAACAGGTCTGCATAGACAATCGTATCTGGGTACCCGCCAGTGAGGTAGCCACCTCAGATATCTTGCACCAAATCAAAGATATAATTGGGTACGATCCTCCTCTTTGGAAACCATAGCTCATTTTTATCATTAAGGTGTTGCTGTACTGACCAGAACATGCAATGCTAAAAACTTCCATGTCAACAATAATCAGATATTCTGGGAAGACCAATGGTATAACCATGTAAAATCTGCTAAGTATTCTTCACTCCACCTACTGCAGGCTTCTGTCTTTGAGAAGGAGGGACAGTGCAGTTGCACATCCCAAAATCACACAGTAGAAGGCAGGAGCCCACCAACAATCGAACACATCAGCTTGTGTCCAGCTTAAGTTAAAGAGTGGATGTTCTGACTTTATTTATTTATTTCAGGTACTTATATAGCGCCATCAATTTACGCAGCACTTTACATATATATATATATTGTACATTCACATCAGTCCCTAACCCTCAAGGAAGGTCCATAACTCACATTCATACATACACATATTAGGGACAATTTATACAGGAGCCAATTAATTTACCAGCATGCCTTTGAAGTGTGGGAGGAAACTGGAGTACCTGGAGAAAACCCATGCAGGCACAGGGAGAGTATGCAAACTCCAGGCAGGTGGTGCTGTGGTTGCGATTCGAACCAACGACCTTAGTACCGCCAGGCGGAAGTGCTAACCATTTAGCCACTGTGCTGCCCACGGTGACTTTAGCATAACTGCAGTGCTTCCTGCAAAGCATTTACTGCTCAACCAATGTCTAGCTGGCCATTATACAGTGCCTTGACAAAGTATTCAGACCCCTTGATATTTTCCACATTTTGTCATTTTAGACCAACACAAGGTGGCACATAATTGTGAAGTGGAAGGAAAATGATAAATGGTTGTCAAAATTTTTTACAAATAAATATCTGAAAGGTGTGGCGTGGAAGATGGATGGAGCCAAATACAGGGAAATCTTAGAAGAAATCCTGTTAGAGTCTGCAAAAGACTTGAGACTGGGGTGGAGGTTCACCTTCTAGCAGGACAACGACCTGAAACATCCAGCCAGAGCTACAATGGAATGGTTTATATCAAAGCATATTCATGTGTTAGAATGGCCCAGTCAAAGTCCAGACCTAAATCCAATGGAGAATCTGTGGCAAGACTTGAAAATTGCTGTTCCCAGACGCGCTCCATCCAATCTGACAGAACTTGGGCTATTTTGCAAAGAAGATCGAGCAAAAATGTCACTCTGTAGATGTACAAAGCTGGTAGAGACGTCCCCAAAAAGACTTGCAGCTGGAATTGCAGTGAAAGGGGGTCCTACAAACTATTGACTCCGGGGGGCAGAATACAAATGCACAGCACACTTTTCACAAATTTATTTGTAAAAAAATTTGAAAACCATTTATAATTTTTTTTACAGTTCACAATTATGTGCCACTTTTTGTTGGTCTATCACATCAAATCCCAATAAAATATATTTACGTTTTTGGTTGTAACATGACAGAATGTGGAAAATTTCAAGGGGTATGAATACTTTTTCAAGGCACTGTACAACTAAAGTTCCAGTAAACCACATAAGCTGTGGCCTATTTTTGTCCAAGCAAACACAGAACTATGAGACTGTTCTGCAATAGGTCTTAAGCAATACATATCCAGTTTTAGCCATAATTCCAGATTCTTTGACGGTCAAAGTGCAGTGTGGAGCAGCCACACAATTCTAGCCTAAAAATAAACAAGGGAAATGCTTGGACGTAGATTGCATAATTCTGATAACAGAACAAGATACCGGAGCTAGATCCTGGCTGGAGATATCACTGCACTGACGTGGCTAAAGATTTCTATTTATGTTTTAATCTATCTATCTATTTATCTATCTGTCTATCTGTAGCTCTACCCTCTTGAGAGTCACAGGTTTTGGGTCCCCCTTACTTCCTGCACAACCAGGCAACACGCATTTCCAGAAACAAGAAACAGTCCATGGGCTTTTTTTTATTTTTTTAGGGAATTTAACTTGGATAGTGTAAAGGGATTATGAGCTCTCTGGGAGCTCTGAGCCCCCTTGAGTGGATTTTTTAGGAAAGTCCTAACTTTACAGGAGCTCTTAGTCCCCTAAATAAACAAAATACCAACCCACCAGGCTACAGTAGCTGATCCCAGGTTAAGGGATTGGGTAAGCTATGAACTGACCCTTGAAGACTTACCAAGAACTTGTATCTAGCAGACTTCTCCCTTATAGGGCCTGGGAGTGTGGAGGTACTCACATTGTCCTTGTTCTGCAGCTATGGATAGAACTGCTTTCAGACTTTCCACTGCCAGGCTTCCTACCTAGGATTGGTCAGACTCCAATAATATGCAAATCATTCCCTCCTCATTTTCACCTTCTGTGTTCTAGAAGCTTCTAGAACAGGGGGAGGTACCAGAAGACTGACCTGTAGAGCCCTCCAGCCTAACCTAAGCCCTAAGCCTAAACCCAGGCTTCTTACAAGCCTCTAACTACACTCAACAACTATGTACACCAGGCCTTGAAATTTCCACTCGCCTGCTCGCATTTGGTGAGCGGAAATAATGTGGGAGCGAGTGTGTGCTGACACTCTGCACAAGACAGTAGACAGGCAGAGTCTAGAATGTTCCACCGCTCGGTGCGTGCCTTCAGGTGCACAACTCCCCTTCTCTCACTATCTCCCACCACCATCACCTCCCCTGCCCGCAGCCTGGTGAGAATCACGTGTGCCGGGTGGGCGGGGCCTCCTTTTCGAGCTTCATTCATAAATCCTGAGGCCAGTGACTGAGCTGCAGTTCGGAGCGGGAGGTGACGAATCAAGCGCAAGAAGGCCACGCCAGACAGGAGGGCATCGGTGGCCGTCGTAGGGTGTGCACGGGATCCAGTAGGTTGGAGGTGGCCATCCTTGTGTTGGGGATGGGGAGCACTGGTGCTAAAAGCACACACAGCCCCATAATAAAACACACACAGCACACAGTTAACCCTTTGAATGCCCCAGATGTTAACCTCTTCCTGCCCAGTGCCATTAGTACAGTGTCAGTGCTTTTTATTAGCACTGATCACTGTATTGGTGTCACTGTGGATGTCAGTGGCACCAAGTCAGTTCCCCCCCAGTGTCAGAATGCCCGCCGCAGTCCCGTTATAGGTCGCTGAACGCAGCCATTACTAGTAAGAATAAAATTAACAGAAAAAAATTCCAGTATATATACCGCCATTTGCAAATGCTATAACTTTCACGTAAACCTATTAATTTACACGTATTGGGACATGTAGCAGAATACAATTTGGTGTAAATTTATTTCATTTTTAACATTTTTTACTGGACATGTTTAGTAGCAAAAAGTCAAAAACTGTTTTTTTTTCAAAATTGTTGGTCTTTTTTTGTTTTTAAAATTGACATAATAAAGCTATGTTATAATTGCAGTTTATTATATTTTGGACTCTTTATTCTAAAGAAAAATATAATTTCATAAGCTTCAAGGGGGCGTGGCTGGGGGCAGGGCTTGGGGCGGGTTGGGGGACAGTCCGGGGTGGGGTTGGAGGTGGACCTGGGCAAGGTTGGGTGGGGCAACTGATGGTGAGTAAGGTTTGTGCCTGGCTAGTAGGTCTAGACTCGAAATGTTACGCCCTGAGTACACTATAGGGTGCTTTATCTATCTATCTATCTATCTATCTATCTATCTATCTATCTATATATCTACCTACTGTATTTCTCTTTCCACTCTTTATCTATTTATTCAATGTTAACGTATAATGAGGCGTATTTTAAACTGGATAACTTTATATTATCTCAATTAGAAATATGTTCCATATTTTATATATATTTAAAGTGTAAGAACAAAAAAAATAATATATTGCAACTTACCAGCCCTTAGATGTCATGGCTGCAGTAATTTTCTGTTTTTGCCTGTTGTCCTTAATTTTAACCTGGTGATCCTGCCAGTTGTAGCATTTTTAAAGTGAAAAATGCGGACACATAGGCATGTATTAGGGATGTACTGAATATATTTGTTTGCCTAGACAAAGAAGAATTTCGAGTATTAATGTGCATAAAGAAGCCAAGGAAAGATGGAAAAATCTCCAAAAGGCATCAAATTACAGATTAGACATTCTTATAATATGTCAATAAAAGTTAGATTTTATTTCCATCATTTACACTTTCAAAATAACAGAAAACAAAAAAATGGCGTCTGCAAAAGTTTGGGCACCCTGCAGAATTTATAGCATGCTCTGCCCCCTTTGCCAAGCTGAGACCTGCCAGTGTCATGGATTGTTCTCAATCATTGTCTGGGAAGACCAGGTGATGTCAATCTCAAAGGTTTTAAATGCCCAGACTCATCTGACCTTGCCCCAACAATCAGCACCATGGGTTCTTCTAAGCAGTTGTCTAGAAAACTGAAACTGAAAATAGTTGATGCTCACAAAGCTGGAGAAGGCTATAAGAAGATAGCAAAGCGTTTTCAGATGTCAATATCCTCTGTTCGGAATGTAATTAAGAAATGGCAGTCATCAGGAACAGTGGAAGTTAAAGCAAGATCTGGAAGACCAAGAAAAATATCAGACAGAACAGCTCGCAGGATTGTGAGAAAAACAATTCAAAACCCACGTTTGACTGCACGATCCCTCCAGAAAGATCTGGCAGACACTGGAGTTGTGGTACACTATTCCACTATAAAGAGATACTTGTACAAATATGGTCTTCATGGAAGAGTCATCAGAAGAAAACCTCTTCTACGTCCTCACCACAAAAATCATCGTTTGAACTTTGCAAATGAACATATAGACAAGCCTGATGCATTTTGGAAACAAGTTCTGTGGACCGATGAGGTTAAAATTGAACTTTTTGGCCGGAATGAGCAAAGGTACGTTTGGAGAAGAAGGGGCACAGAATTTAATGAAAAGAACCTCTGTCCAACTGTTAAGCATGGGGTTGGATCAATCATGCTTTGGGGTTGTGTTGCAGCCAGTGGCACAGGGAACATCTCACGAGTAGAAGGAAAAATGGATTCAATAAAATTTCAGCAAATTTTGGATGGTAACTTGATGCCATCTGTGAAAAAGCTGAAGTTAAAGAGAGGATGGCTTCTACAAATGGATAATGATCCTAAACACACCTCGAAATCCACGGGGGATTACATCAAGAGGCGTAAACTGAAGGTTTTGCCATGGCCTTCACAATCTCCTGACCTCAACATAATTGAAAATCTATGGATAGACCTTAAAAGAGCAGTGCGTGACAGACAGCCCAGAAATCTCAAAGAACTGGAAGACTTTTGTAAGGAAGAATGGGCAAAGATACCTCAAACAAGAATTGAAAGACTCTTGGCTGGCTACAAAAAGCATTTACAAGCTGTGATACTTGCCAAAGGGGGCAGTGCATGCTATAAATTCTGCATTGTGCCCAAACTTTTGCAGATGCCATTTTTTTGTTTTCTGTTATTTTGAATGTGTAAATGATGGAAATAAAATCTAACTTTTGTTGACATATTATAAGAATGTCTAATCTGTAATTTGATGCCTTTTGGAAATTTTTCCATCTTTCCTTGGCTTCTTTATGCACATTAATACAAATTTTTAGCTGGGGTGCCCAAACTTTCGATCCCCACTGTAGTTACATTGGTCCCGCTTTGACTAATGTAACTATGCACATACCATACCTGTGGAATCCATTTTAGAATCTGGAAATCACTGAGGTAGACACAGTAATCTCCACTTGCTCCCGGGTCCCGTGTAGAGCGGCTGTCTTCCTGCATTCTGAATACAGGAGATTAGACACTCGGCACCAGCTCCATTCAAAGGTGCAGCAGGGTAGACTCTTGGCATGGGACCCTGAAGTTAGTGAGGATCACTAGCAAAGCATTCTCTGAATGGATGAGGTGGACATTACCACCCTCCCCTCCACCCCATCCAATCATAGAACAGTTTGCATTCATTGAGAAAATACAAAGCATTCTCTGAATGGCTTCCATGCCAAGCAGCCAGCCTCCTGTGTTTCAGAATGCAGCATGGTAGCTGCTTAGCACAGGATCTGGAAGCAAGTGGAGATCACTGGATTTCCAGCTTCTAGAGTGTTCCCATAGGTATATACATTGTTACATTGGTGCAAGCTGGACCAATGTAACTATGTATAAAATGCCATACCTGGAATTCTTTAACTCAGTAGAGTGGCCACTATGGGCCTTTATTTCAAGGGTGGGCACAATGTAATACAAGAACATTGATAATACGCTATTTTGTTTGAAGGTTGTTACTATAAGAAGGCTTGTATAACAGGTTAGGTTTCTTCCAGCTCAGCTGCAAGTTTTAACGCATTATTAATCCCACCAAGCAGAAAGGCTGTTTGGAGAGACCCCAAAAAAGGTGATAACTGTATAATGATAAATATTTCCATACCAGAACCCTTAAAACATAAAACAGGCTCTCTGCCTCTCAGAGGTTGATTTCAATATATAATTCACTGGAATGTGGAATCTGTGACCTCTGACCTGGAAGCGTTACCTGAAGTGGGCAATAAAAATACCAACCGGTCTGAAAAGAGCTAGACTGTAACGCCTTCCATACAATGACTGTAACGCCTTCCATACAAAATCATGGAAAAAAAAACCTAAGAAAAGAATTATTTTCTTCCAACCTATGAACATCTATTTATCTATATTGTTAAAAGGCAAATGGATGCAAATGGATGGGACCAAATGAACCATTGACTGGCTTCTCATATCTCTTGTGGACTCTGGTTGTGAGTTCTCATGCTGTAAGTAGGCCATTAAATGATAAATGTTGACTGGTACATAATCATTGGGGAATAGTTGCGTAAAAAAATAATGTGATACGTTGGTTGGCAATCCTTCTTGGCATATTTGGAATACTACCCCAAACAAATGAGAAATACTGTAAAAGTGTGCTGTTTTCAGAACTGACCTGTGCTGCTCTCAGCTGAGTAACCTCATCCTTCCCCTGTGCAAAGGATTGAATAGTCTTCCCTTGGGGCTGATCAAGATAAACCCTAACGTGTATGGCTAGTCTTGCTCTGCCATCTGTGGTAAGGTGACAGCTAAAAAGAGGATAGCGAGTCTTCAGTGTATAAACCTGGGCTCTTGAGAGCACTGAATTTTCTCCTGAAGCCCTTTGGTTGCCTTTGAAAGCTAGGCTCACATGCGGTTGATGTAATTTTCTGGCATGTTTTGCGGTATGTTTTTGAACATGTTTTTTTTATGCGTTTTGCATTCGCGTTTTCAGCTGTTAAGGAGCAGGCGGCCACTATGTCCCTAACAACCGATCAAATCAAATGTCAACCAGATTCCCCGCTGATAGCTGAATGTAAACAAAAGAACGCCAGGATTAATTTTTTTATTAACTATCAAGGGGTCCCCCCAAAATCTATACCAGACCCTCATCCGGGAATGCAGGTCAGGAAAGGAGGGGGAGAAGCGAGCGCCCTTCCCCCCCCCAAACCATACCAGGCCATATGCCTTCAACATGGGGGGGGTGTTTTTGGGAAGGGGGGCTGGCCAGTAGTTGTGGGGTCTGTGGGCAGGGGCTTATCGAAATCTGGAAGCCCCCTTTAACAAGGGGGCCCTCAGGCCCCAGCCCCTAATACCCCTACTCATTCACCAAAAAAAGTGTAGTGTAAATAAAAACAGGAGGCAAGTTTTGACAAGTCCCTTATTTAAAAAACAAAAATAAAAAATAAATCTCCCCCAAAAGTAGGTCCAGAGTGAGTCACAATGAACGCTGCCACCACTGACTGGGGAAAGAAAAAAAAAAAAAAGAAGAGGTCCTCACCTGCCAAAGGCTCTCGCTGTCTGACAGCTCCACCGTCTAACAGTTCTTAAGTAACCCAATGACACAATCATGAGTAGTGAGCTGCTACAGGTCTAGCAAAAATGGACTTGTCCTAGTCACAGTAGTGATCAGAATGACAAAAATGTAGTGTAGTGTACAATTCCATTCCTGCTGTGTCCATGGTGGGCAGAAGTCCAAATATGTTTAAAATAACAGGCTGCACTCACCCAAAGTGACATCCAGAGCATGTGGCTTCTTTCTGTTTAGCATGTGATCGGTATACCCAAGACCTAAGGGCTTGCTGTCCTGGTTGTTTGTAAAATAACTGAATTTACAAATGGTAACTCAAACACATGAACACATGAACAGCATTTCTCTACAATATAATACACTATATTGCCGAAAGTATTAGGACATCCCTCCAAATCATTGGATTCAGGTGTTCCAATCACCTCTATGGCCACAGGTGTATACAATCAAGCACCTAGGCATGCAGACTGATTCTACAGACATTTGTGAAAGAATGGGTTGCTCTTAGGAGTTCAGTGAATTCAAGCGTGGTACTTGCCTGACTGCATTGTGACAAGTGTAAAGATTGGTGGAGGAGGGATTATAGTGCGGGGTTATGTTTCAGGGGTTGGGCTTGGCCCCTTAGTTTCAGTGAAGGGAACTCTTAAGGCGTCAGCATACCAAGACATTTTGGACAATTTCATGCTCCCAACTTTGTGGGAACAGTTTTGGGATGGCCCCTTCCTGTTCCAACATGACTGCACACTAGTGCACAAAGCAAGCTCCATAAAGACATGATGAGCGAGTTTGGGGTGGAGGAACTTGACTGGCCTGCACAATGTCCTGACCTCAACCTGACTGAACACCTTTGGGATGAATTAGAGTGGAGACTGTGAGCCAGGCCTTCTCGTCCGACTTCAGTGCCTGACCTCACAAATGCACTTCTGGAAGAATGGCCAAACATTCCCATAGACACCCTCCTAAACCTTGTGGACAGCCTTCCCAGAAGAGTTGAAGTTTTTATAGATGCAAAGGGTGGGCCAACTCAATATTAAACCCTACGGACCAAGACTGGGATGCCATTAAAGGTCATGTGCTTTTAAAGGCAGGTGCCCCAATACTTTTTGCAATATAGTGTATGTTCCTGCTTATTGGAATGTTTCACTCTTTTTTCACTGTCTCTCTATTGATCATCTAACTTGGTACAAATCCAAGGTGGTGGAGATATTGCGGGAGATACTTCTTGATACTCAATACAATAAGAAACAATGTACAGAATAAGGTAGAATGGGGGTACTGTATGGAGAGGCAAGAACCATCTATGTTGAAGGAGAGAGAAAAGGCTGTGACATGTCTAGGGACTGGGCTAAGCATGCAGAAGAGAAAAAGAGAAAAGCAAGATGCAAAATGGCCAGAATTAAGAAATTGGGTCTGATTTACTAAAGAAAACATGCTCATGCTGTCTCATCGGAACATCCGCAGTTGAACAGCCTAAGTATACTGTCACATGAGATACTTGCAGAGATGTTTGAATATACTGCTTAGAGATGGTGTGCCTGAAGAAAAATAGATTTTCTCTGTTTTTGGAAGTATCTTAGATCCTTTAGTTTTTGGCATTTAATGCATTAGGAAAACTGCATGAAATGCACTAAAGATGACAGTAAAAAAAGACTAAGTAAAAAAAAAAACACCATACTATATGCTTTGCTGGGGTATTATAGGGCACATGCTCATATAGTCACACTTTGGCCATAGAAAGCATGCATACACAGTTTCATACGCTGATATTTGCGAATATTGTACAAATAAATAGATGTCATGTTTGTTCCAAGCATTAGGGGACTTTTTTGGAGCTGCTCCTTTGTTTTGCCCATATACCTTAATGAGCAATAGTAGTGTTTGTCACGTAATGTAGGTGTTTTATTTTTAAGGCAGAATCTTGACATTACCTATTTCAAGTTATCTGCATATAAAAAGGCACAAAATTATTTTGATGTTCAATGCAAACCACAAACAGGGATTGCAATAGTTATGGATATTTATCAATCCAACCGATCAGTGAGGGGTTTAGGCTGAGGAGGTAATAAATATCTGGGACCACCTGTTCTTAGTTTCCTGGGCTTTGGCCCATAGGGGTTGCATGTTGGAAGAGTCTCCCCTTCTTGGAGATCGCTAAAGGGTGCTGGTTTACTACTTTAGTCTTGAGGAAGCAACCACAGCTATCCCCAACTTGAAAAACAGAATTCAGTCTAAGATAGTGTGGGTATTTTGATTTTTCCTTAACCTTCTCCTCATTTACAGCCATTCTGCAATAAATATGCTGAAGTTTGTTCCACAAAGTAACTTGCCCCCAAGATGTTCCTACTAATTTTTGAGAAAAAAATCAACTTTCAGGTGACTGTGCATGGAAAACTACAGAACACGTAAGTGGACTAGGTCATCTCACTGTGGTCTATTATGCCATTTGGTGGTTGTTTGCTGTGACCTCAGGATGAACAGTATTACATATGCAATAAACATGAGTGCACACTGCAGATCAGTTAAAGTACAACTGCGCCTCTAGTGCAATTACTATTATATTGTACTTTCTCCCACGCCCAACCCTCCTACAAGTGTTATATTTACCTGTTCCCAGTCCAATGAGATTTTACCCATAAAGTCGACAAGCTGCTTGTTAATCTAAGCCTGTTCATGCACAATACATGCTATATATATATATATATATATATATATATATATATATATATAAAATATTGTACCACTTACCGGGTAATTGTGACCCGTGTTTGTCCTTGTGAGCTCACTGGTGGCTGTTTGAAGATTCAGCTTTCCCTATAACTTTTTTGGCTATTATAATTCACCTTTGGACAAGAGTATAAGTGCTGCATGCCTGTTAGGATCTCTACTGTCAACGCAAGTTTTGTGATTTTTTTTTCATTTATTTCTATTTGATTCCAGAGTGAGCTCTCACCCCTGAGGAAAAATAAAAGAGAAATAAAAGAGAAATATACTGGTTGACCCAGTATAAAGACTTTCCGTGATCACTATTATACAGTGGCTATATGTCATCAGTATGACCTGGGTTTGAGTCTATTCACAACCAATGTAAAAGTATATATCCACTTGGCGTCCGCCCGCCTGCCCGCAATGTACTGTGGATGGGTGGCTGCTGTAGGCAAAGCAACATACCCATATGTCGCTGACTACTTCCGGGTTTAGGGCGCGCACATGCGCGCAGGGATAAATAACAGAGTTATATTAGTAAAAGCAGCACATCTGATCACCCTAGATGTTAACCCCTTGCCAGTCAGTGTCATTAGTACAGTGACAGTATATAGTATTATCACTGATCACTGTATTAATGTCACTGGTGGTACCATTCAGTTCCTCCCCAGCGTCAGTTACTGTCAGATTGCCTTCCGCAGTAACGCAGTCCTATTATAAGTCGCTGATCGCCGCCGTTAGTAGTATTAAATAAATAAAAAGTCCAGTATATATACACACCATCATTTTTAGCCGCTATAACTTTCATGCAAACCAATCAATATACACTTATTGGGAGTTATTTTTTTTTTATTAAAAACAGGTAGCAGAATATATTTTGGACAAAATGTAAGAAGAAATTAGATTTTTTTTTTATTGAATATATTTTATAATAAAAAATAGTTTTTTTTTTTAAAAATGTTTGGCCTTTTTTCATTTATATCTAAAAAAATAAAAAGCTTAGTCATGGTCAGATACCACCAAAAAAGCTCTATTTGTGTGAAATTTTTTTTTCAGAAATTTCATTTGGGTACAGCTTTGCATGGCCGTGCAATTACCAGTTAAAGTAGTACAGTGCAGTCTACCAAAAAATGGCGTGGTCATGAATGGGAAAAAACCTTCAGAAGGTAGAGTAGATAACATTCATCCATCTATGTTTATATGTAATTGGTAACTCTTGTAAAATATGTGTGCTGTAGGTGGCTACCACCACATTCTGTTTTTGTAACATTGTACGAAATAAAGCCGTATGATCGTAGATAAATATTTCTGGTTGCCTGTATATAAGGCACAAAATTATTGTAATGTTCAATGCAAACCACAATCATCTGTAAAAGGGTGGTATTGCTTTTTGTCTGCAAGTTCCTTGTAAGGATAACTTCTCATCAAATATTATCTCATCAAAGAAAACCCTGAAAAATATCCAGATGTCAAAGAGTTAAATGTCATTGGGCAATAGCAATCAAATCTTGGGGTAAAAGTCAGAACAACAGAAGAGATTTTACATTACAAAAATACAAAACATTTTATTGATTATATCAAAATAAGATACCAATAATGACTCCCAGAATACAGGCCATCTCAATCTTAAAAATTCCCATACTCAAGATCAACGGCAAATCAGCAAATTGAGGAACCCTTGGTATGTAAGAAACTTGGATCAAAGTGATGTAATATGGCGGGCTAATAATTCCTCCAGAATGGGTCAAAACACAGGTTGAGATCATATGTAAATGTCTCAATAGGCCACAGCAAACAACTTGAAATGTCCCTAGTGGATTTCATCATCTGAAATAATCACAAGAATTGCCTATTCCATATTTTTTTGAGGAACATGTCATCTTAAAAGAATAAGGAAACCTTTGTTCCAATATATTACCTGTTTGGCAGTATAATTCTGACAGCCCCAAGGTCACAGTCCATAAATGAGCTATATATTCACAGGCATACATTGGCAATAACAAGATCCCACATTTTATAGTTATAGTCAGGTGAAGTAACCGGGTGTATTCCACCCTTATCAGCTGCCTAAAGGTGCTGCACGTGTATAGGTGTTGGAAGCAAGAAATAGCACAGCCAATACTCTTTTGCAATTTGACCTGAAACAATAAAGCTTTGCAAAGGCTTATGTCATTGGCAGGGGCGGACTGACAACTCATGGGGCCCCCGGGCAATAGGGGATCATGGGGCCCCTGTGTCCTTGCCCAAACTCAAAAAAGCCTATGAAAAAGGTACCAGGGGAATCTCATGGGGCCCCCTACTGACCCCGGGCCCTCGGGCGGTGCCCGAGTTTCCAAATGGTCAGTCCGCCCCTGGTCATTAGAGAGCAGCGCTCCAATAACATAAGACTTTGCAAAGCTTTATTGTTCCAGGTCAAATCGCAAAAGAGTTTGTTCAGTCCACATGGAGAGCAGTAATCAGCCCCATCATTCGACATCTGAAGCCACAGAGATTGGCAGATTGTGGGCTTTGAATGACAGCCTCATTTGAGACTGTATTATAGTTGGGTTGATTATTTTGAACCCAAACTTATATATTGCATTTTGAGTGTTCCATCAGCCCATAGATAAAAGATCAATTTCCAGTTGGTTAAGAAATGTGTCTCCTTCCCTAACTGCTGTCTGTGTGATTCTTCTCTAAGATATCTTCATGGTATGACAAACAGTTACAAACTCAAACATAGAAGCTATTGAAAAAGAGATAATATCTAAGAAATCAGTGAACTAAGCACTGGCTATCGTCTTTAGTTATCAGATAAAAGATGGAATCACACAGGGGTCGCTGGGTCCAAGGCTTATCTGATTAAACAGTGCTGAAGACCCAAACATGAATGAGGCACGAACGCTAGCTGTACACTAATAGAATTACCTTAGAGATGTTTTGTTTCAAGAATGTTTTTTTAATTTTCTAATTGACCTTCTTTTTTGATAGCCTTGATGAGAAAATGTGATTTAGGAGAAAGGCAATTTTTTTCCTGAAATAATTTCTAACGTACAGTGGATATAAAAAGTCTACACACCCCTGTTAAAATGTCAGGTTTCTGTGATGCAAAAAAAAAATTAGACAAAGATAAATAATTTCAGAACTTTTTCATCCTTTAATGTAACCTATAAAACTGTACAACTCAGTTGAACAACAAACCGAAATTTTTTAGGGGGGGAAGTAAACACAAAAAACAAAAATAATGTGGTTGCCTAAGTGTGCACACCGTCTTATAACTGGGGATGTAGCTGTTGTCAGAATTAAGCAATCACATTCAAAATCATGTTAAATAGGAGTCAGTACACACCTGCCATCATTTAAAGTGCATCTGATTAACCTCAAATAAAGTTCAGCTGTTCTAGTAGGTCTTTCATGACATTTTCTTAGTCGCATCCTACAGCAAAAGCCATGGTCCACTGAGAGCTTCCAAAGCATCAGAGGGATCTCATTGTTAAAAGGTATCAGCCAGCAGAAGGGTACAAAGTAATTTCTAAGACATTAGATATACCATGGAATGCAGTGAAAACAGTCATCATCCAGCGGAGAAAATATGGCACAACAGTGACATTACCAAGAACTGGACGTCCCTCGAAAATAGATGAAAAGATGAGAAGGCCAAGAGGCCTACAGCAACATTAAAGGAGCTGCAGGAATATCTGGCAAGTACTGGCTGTGTGGTACATGTGACAACAATCTCCCGTATTCTTCATATGTCTGGGCTATGGGGTAGAGTGGCAAGACGGAAGCTTTTTCTTATGAAGAAAAACATCCAAGCCCAGCTAAATTTTGCAAAAGCACACCTGAAGTCTCCCAAAAGCATGTGGGAAAATGTGTTATGGTCTGATGAAACCAAGGTTGAACTTTTTGACCATAATTCCAAAAGATATGTTTGGCGCAAAAACAACATTGAACATCACCAAAATATCATCATACCCACAGTGAAGCATGGTGGTGGGAGCATCGTGCTTTGGGGCTGTTTTCTTCAGCTGGAACTGGGGCTTTAGTCAAGGTAGAGGGAATTATGAACAGTTCCAAATACCAGTCAATATTGGCACAAAACCTTCAGGCTTCTGCTAGAAAGCTGAACATGAAGAGGAACTTCATCTTTCCGCATGACAACGACCCAAAGCATACATCCAAATCAACAAAGGATTAAACTTTTAGAATGGCCCAGCTAGAGCCCAGACCTGAATCCAATCAAAAATCTGTGGGGTGATCTGAAGAGGGCTGTACACAGGAGATGCCCACGCAATCTGACAGATTTGGAGTGTTTTTGCAAGGAAGAGCGGGCAAATATTGTCGAGTCAAGATGTGCCATGCTGATAGACTCATACCCAAAAAGACTGAGTGCTGGAATCAAATCAAAAGGTGCTTCAACAAAGTATTAGTTTAAGGGTGTGCACACTTATGCAACCATATTATTTTAGTTTTTTATTTTTACTTCCCTCTACCTAAAAGATTTCAGTTTGCTGTTTAACTGAGTTGTACAGTTTATAAGTTACATTAAAGGTGGAAAAAGTGCTGAAATGTTTTATCTTTGTCACATTTTTTTACATCACAGAAACCTGACATTTTAACAGGGGGTGTGTAGACTTTTTATATCCACTGTATATGGTTTTCGTTTCCATTCACTCCAAAATGTAAAAAAACTAACAGGCAAATGAAATTTTGATGTGCTTTCGAGAGACATTCATAGTAATTGAGCGTATTGGGAATTTTAATACATATTTTCGTAAGTGCACTCCTACCAGTGTATGGCCAGCTTACCTTAAAGTTGTTCTTTGGTTAAAATAAAAAAAAAGTATTATCCAACTACACTTGCCTAAATCAAATCACTAGCAGACTGACCATTTGGAAATTCAGGCACTGCCCGAGGGCCCGGGGTTAGTAGGGGGCCCCATGAGATGCCCCTGGTACCTTTTTCATAGGCTTTTTTGAGTTTGGGAAGGACAAAGGGGCCCTATGATCCCCTATTGCCCGGGGGCCCCAAGAGTTGTCAGTCCGCCCCTGATCACTAGTATATATATAAATAACCAACTACCCAACTTGAAACTGTGATCACATGAGAGGCCAGATCCAAATTCTTCTTATGGTCTGCAGTGTGGGATGGTCCCTCTTACAGAGCCCATGATGCTTTCTTGTAACATAGACGCTGCCTATTCTCAATCCAGTTCCTATACATATCTCGATGAAAGAGGTGGGTTTTGGCTCCTGAAATACATTTTCTTCAGCTGATTTTACATTGGAATACATTTATCTCAGCACTATTAATTCTTGTTGACGCTTCAGTCTCAGATCCATTTATTTGTAATTACAAATCAAGGAAATTGTACGAATCCTTTTGCGTGTAAAAGCTGTCAGGCCGGCGCCCTGTATACACAACACTGCAACGTTACTGGATAATCCTAGGGTTCCAGCCCTACCAAATCATTTCCTCAACGAAAAAAGATCTGACAGAGGAGCTAACCCTTCACTACTCTACCCACAAATAAAAAATAAATTTTGCCCAGGATTCCCCTTTCATAATTCATAGATATAAAGCTCTTTTGCATAATTATTTTTTTAGAACCAATAAGAATGCCTATTTGAATGACAAAATCTCTAAAATATACTTAAGCCTATCTTAGTGGTGATGCTGCTTACAGGATAGATCATGTTGGAGGCATCTAAGCTTAAAAGGGGAATTTCAACCTCCCCCCCCCCATGTTTTTTTTCCCCTGCTTACCTGATTTTTGTCCTCATTTCATATACTCACCCAGCCAGCAGATCCAGCATTGTCCTGCTCTGATAATCTTCTCTGAGGCCAATACTCGGATCCCGTGCCATCATGTTGCCCTGTGATGTCATCACGAGGCTGCCAGCTCCTCCAGGTTTAGGTGCAGTCTCCTTATGATGCAACACCAGGCCCATCCCTTCCTCCTTTACTGAATGGAATGATTCTTAGATTGTAAGCTCCACGGATCAGGGCCCTCCTTTCCCTCTTGTATTGAACTGTATTGTTGCTGTATTGTCTCCCGTTATATTGTAAAGCGCTGAGCAAACTGTTGGCGCTATATAAATCCTGTATAATAATAATAATCTGTAGTGCTCCCGATGCCTCCTGGGATATGCAGTCATATAGAGTGAAGATCTTTAATGTTTTGTACAAATAAACTTTTAGTTTACTTTTGGTTATATCAGGGAAGGATTAGAGCCCCTGTTGAATTTTACTGCTAACTGCTAGTAAAAATCAGGAAAATACCGTATTATGGTCACTAGATGAAGCTAACGATGATTGGATATAAATACTTTTTTACTATTAACTGATAACAATGTAAGCGATAACAGTCATTACAGGCAGAGAGCACAAGAAATGATTAGATGATTAGATTTCTAGCAATATCAGCAGGTATTTTTTATTGAACAGATATAACAAAACACTTTCAAGGATACAAAGCCCAACTCCACACTGAAAAAGTTATTTGCTCATTGTATCTTGGGAAGAGGAGAAACAGTTTTACTTACCTGATCCTCTGTTTCCCTGGCAGATGGACTGTCTCCATGGCTTCATCACGTCCATTGTAGGACTATGGATCCTTCATTGATCTTGATGATGTCAGGACCCTAAGCTGCTGGAGAGTGGGAAAAAGTCACTGCGAGGGGCAGTCTAGCATCAGGGAGGAGCTAGGGCAGGGGTCTGCAACTTTTAAGACATAAAGAGCCACTTGGACCCGTTTCCGAGAGGGAAAAAAAAAGACTGGGAGCCGCAAAACCATTGCAACATTTAAAACAAATCCGACACTGCATATATTGTTTCTTACCTTAATGCTATATACAGGATCGTGCAGTTAGCTTCATCCCCCATATAGTAATTCATCCCCCATATAGTAATTCATCCCCCATATAGTAATTCATCCCCCCTATAGTAATTCATCCCCCATAGTAATTCATCCCCCCTATAGTAATTCATCCCCCATAGTAATTCATCCCCCATATAGTAATTCATCCCCCATAGTAATTCATCCCCCATATAGTAATTCATCCCCCATAGTAATTCATCCCCCATATAGTAATTCATCCCCCCTATAGTAATTCATCCCCCATATAGTAATTCATCCCCCACATAGTAATTCATCCCCCATAGTAACTAATCCCCCATATAGTAATTAATCCCCCATAGTAATGCATCCCCCATATAGTAATTCATCCCCCACATAGTAATTCATCCCCCACATAGTAATTCATCCCCCACATAGCAATTCATCCCCCATAGTAATTCATCCCCCATATAGTAATTCATCCCCCATAGTAATTCATCCCCCCTATAGTAATTCATCCCCCATATAGTAATTCATCCCCCATAGTAATTCATCCCCCATATAGTAATTCATCCCCCCTATACTAATTCATCCCCCCTATAGTAATTCATCCCCCATATAGTACTTCATCCCCCATAGTAATTCATCCCCCATATAGTAATACATCCCCCATAGTAATTCATCCCCCATATAGTAATTCATCCCCCATAGTAATTCATCCCCCATAGTAATTCATCCCCCCTATAGTAATTCATCCCCCATATAGTAATTCATCCTCCATATAGTAATTCATCCTCCATATAGTAATTCATCCTCCATATAGTAATTCATCCTCCATAGTAATTCATCCCCCATAGTAATTCATCCCCCATATAGTAATTCATCCCCCATAGTAATTAATCCTCCATATAATAATTCATCCCCCATAGTAATTCATCCCCCCATATAGTAATTCATCCCCCATATAGTAATTCATCCCCCCTATAGTAATTAATTCCCCATATTGTCTCAATTCACTTACCTTTGCTCCGCGCGTTCCTCTCGCTGTGTTCCCGCGCTGTGTTCCGGTCTTCAGGGCGGACTGTGAGAGGAGTTCGTCACGCTGCCCCGCCTACATCCTGGCTGCCCCGCCTACATCCTGACAGCTAATGTTCCACGCTCTGCGGGCCGGATTAAAAGAGTCCTGACTTTTGAGGCGGCCGCCCGAGAGGAGGGAGGGGAGCGGGCGCCCGGCACACAGAAGAGCCGCATGTGGCTTGCGATCCGCGGCTTGCCGACCACTGAAACCCTATTGCCTGTCACCTGGTGGGCAGTGTGCTCCGGAGCTGCAGCAAAGATGAAAAAGAGCCGCATGCGGCTCTGGAGCCGCGGGTTGCCGACACCCGAGCTAGGGTAAGTAAATCTTCTTTTATTGTTCCCCTAGACCTAAATGAGCAGTTAACCGAAAGGACCTAAGAAAGGTTCCCCTTAATAAAAAAAACGATTAAAGCATTACAATATGGTCAAAATGGTGGTCACTTTAAAGTATAAAAAATACTCTACATATTACACTTTGGATCCAAATTAGACTTATTACCAGCAGAGTGAATTAGTAAAAACTTGCCCATGTCTCTTAAAAATCCAGGCCAAAGGCCTGGGCAATAATCTAAAATGCACTGAGTATAATCCAAGCTTGGCAACTGGATCAATCCTATCTACGGTTATTGCCTAAATAAATAAAACTTGCAGTAACTAACCACATAACCCATCCTGCTTACAAATTGGCCTTCCGAGCAGACCTTACATTGACTTCAAACATAACATTTCCTCAGTTCACTACATTGCCAACAACTTTAATCAATACAAGTAGGCTCTCCTTCCGACAACAGTCATGTATGAAATTTGAAGGGATTACGGCAGGTTCGGCAATAATAAATATCTCAGCTTGAACAAATACATTACAGCATGGAGACTATTGTGCTTACTACAACATTCCATATTTTCGCTGATAAAAAACAGCTTTTGTGTGATGTTTTCCAAAGTTTAACAATTTATTCCCGATTATCACATGGCTGTTGCGTGAAAGTGGTCCACGTGTTATTGTGTGAACTGCATTATATTCTCATCTCAGTGTGATAACTTGCAGGGCAATATTGGCTATGTAGATACCAAGAATTTCCAGACAAAAAAGGGGACCTGACACAGTTAGCTGTACAATAAACCGAATAAAATGAGAGTTTTTTTTGGTAGAAAAGCATTTGCTTTCCCTGTTGTAGCTAGACTTTCGCTCATCGCCTACTGTTTGTTAGTTTTTGAGCTCGCTATTCCCTCTAAGGGACATATCTATTATTATTATTATACAGTATTTATAAAGCGCCAATAGTTCGCTCAGCGCTGTACATTACAGAGGGGGACAGAACATGTGACAGAACAATACCAATACAATGCAAAACATGGGGGGATCGAGGCCCCTGCTCTTTCGAGCTTACAATCTAGGAGGGAGGGGATGGTGGCACAGAAGGAGAAAGCTGTGGGGGATGGAGTGGTAGGAAGACTGGAGGTCGTCGGCAAGTTAGCAGGGGGTGGGGTAGGCTTCCCTGAAGAGATGGGTTTTCAGGGTGCACCTAAAGGAGAGGAGAGTAGGTGATAATCTGATGGGTTGGGGCAGGGAGTTCCAGAGGATGGGTGACACCCTGGAGAAGTCCTGGAGGCGGGCATGGGAGGAGGAGACCAGGGAACTAGAGAGAAGGAGGTCTTGTGAGGAGCGAAGTGTGCGTGCTGGGCGGTACTTGGATATTAGGTCAGTGATGTAGTTCGGGGCAGTGTGGTGGACGGCTTTGTACGTCAGTGTTAGGATTTTGAATTTGATCTGTTGCGCGATCGGAAGCCAGTGGAGGGATTGACAGAGGGGGGTGGCGGAAATGGAGCGGTTGGTAAGGTGAATGAGTCTGGCAGCCGTATTCAGGATCGACTGAAGCGGGGATAGCCAGCGGCGAGGCAGGCCAGTAAGGAGGGAGTTGCAGTAATCGAGTCGTGATATGATGAGGGAGTGGATGAGCTGTTTAGTGGTATCTATTAATCGCACCCATCCTGCTTTCTTGTACCTTGCTTAGACAGACCAGAAGGTATATCTTCTATCGATGTTATACCTGAGTGAATCATACTTTTTGTAAGCCTTTTTTTGGTTTGCTGAAAATTGAAGTTTAATGTTGGGATAGTGGAACTTAATCAAACATACCCAATAGTTGCTCCATCCCTAGACATTCTATCGACAAAGGAAGAAGACACCAGTAGCAGGAGATGGTGGTCATCAGCGAGAAGATGGCACCAGCAGATGTGAAATTTTCAGAAGAAATGTTTGTAATGTGCAAGTGTGCACAAGTATTTCCCCTCCTATGCGCCAATTACAGAGTAGCTTTTCTTCAAAGTCTGCATGTCTGTTAATTTTTTTCCTCAAACACCTTCAATTTCCCAAAGACCCTATTTATCAAACACTATTGTATGTCTTGATTTACATTTTCTAAGATTAAAAAAACTTAGATTTTTTTTTTTGCAAACAAAAAAGAATTTCCAGCTTGCCTCCATTATATCTATCACATCATATTCATCAGAAAGCTGTACAGATCTCAACTTCTTCATATATAATATATGTAAAAAAATGCAGTAATTACCTAACAGGAATCTGTGACGTGTGCTGGGTTAATGAAGTGAAATAATATTATTTTGTTTAATAGGAATGACTGAAAATGAGTTTTAATTTCCAAGAAGTTTCTTTTTAGTGAGATTTTAGTGACATTTTGCCATTTTATTGTGATGCACCAAAAATAACAAGGAAGGCAAAATTAAAGTGTATATCAACCAAAACCTTTTTCTAAATCTGCTTTCAGAAACTCCAATACCAAGATTTATATTCTCTTAGTGTCCCAGTGACAACATTAGTCATAAATTGGGGGAAATCTGCGACAGCAAAATGGATAAAAACTTTTTTTCTTGAATAGCAGGGGAACTCTAAAACACCTACCTTAAGAATATGTCACTCACAAAGAGGCCTAGTTAGCAGTTAAACTCAACAGGGAATATAATCCTTCCCCAACCAAAAATTAGTTTTTTGTTTGAATATAAATATAAACAAACAACACAGATTTTTTTTTGTTTGTAGGCAGAACACTAAGACCCTAAGCCCTGGTTCACATTGATGCAGTGCGGAATTCGCAGCGTTTTCTGTGCAAATTCACATCAGAATCGCACCCCATTCATGTGAACCGCTGTGGGTGTGTATGTTAACAACACCCCGAAAGCGGTTAACAAAACATGCTGCGATGTGCAGAATCGGATCGCATAGGTGTGAATACCCATGCGATCCGATTCTAGTGTGGACCCAAAAAAGAGTCCTGCAAAATGTATGGCTCCAATCGCACTGCACACAAATCGCATGTGATTTGAACAGGCATGCTGTGAGAATCACATGTGATGTACCACACCACACATATATGAACCCAGGCTAAAGCCCTGTACACACGATGAGAATATCAGACGAATGATCGTCCATTTTTTTTGCAGATAGAGATAAAATACAACTTCGAAAGTGATGTAATGTATTGTATTCTGTTGTAATGTATTCTTTAGTTTCTGAGCATGCGTGGTCTTGATTCTTTCAGATGAATACTGCATTGATTAAAAGAAAATCATTCATTCTGTTATCATACGAGAAACTTTTTCATGCTTGTCCCATCAGATATTTTTACAGGAACTGTCATGGTTGGATCTCGAAATTTAAATGATCAGATTACCAGATGATCACTCCGAAAGCGGTATATTTTGTACAATATTCTCATCATGTGTACAAGGCTTTAGTTAGGGAAAATGTCCCTAACAGAGCCCTCAATACCACTCAAACTCAACAGGGATTCTAAACTTTCTCTGCTCTAAAACTAACAAAAAAGTTTTGGTTGGATATAAACTTTAAGGTGGTTTTTGTTTTTTTAAGGCAGGATTTCTCAATAAGGGTTCCTCCAGAGGTTGTTAGGGGTTCCTTGAGCTATGAGAAATGTCTTAGTCTCAGATAAATTCCCACTGACACCATTGATTGTTTTGGCTATCTATAAGGAGGTCTTGGATACATAGGGGAGCTGTTGATAAAGTATTTTTCAGTAGGGGTTCCCTGAGACTGGAAAGTTATTTCAAGGGTTCCTGCATGTTGAAAAGGTTGCGAAAGACTGTCTCAAGAGGCTCCTGAGAAGCTTCTTTCAATTATCCTGGTTTTTTTCTTGTAGAAAAAATGGACCCACTGTGGCTTCTTTATTTTCACAAAAAGGTAAAAACCAGGGAGAAAACAAAAGTTAAAAAAAATGTAAATACACAAATAAATATCAAATACACACAAAACACAAATAAAGAACAGTACATGAAATTAAACTGAGCAGTCCATGATATAACCCTGAAAAAGTCACATCATGTAAATAAATTAAAAAAAAAAAGTTTGTTCCTCAATAAATTTGGCTTTATCAATTTATTGGTTTAAATCGGGAACTTCTGTTTTGCCAAGGATTCTTGGCGAAATGAATTTTGATGAAATTACTTTGCTCATCTATAAAATCAAAATTAAATCTAAAAGCAAAATAAGCAGGCTTTGGGGGCGTCTACATTAAATTCAGTGCTGATGTCATATATCAACCAAGTTAGGCTATCACTACGTATTTAGTATAATTTTCTCAGCATTTAGAGTGTCCCAATCTGCAACCCGAGACCCAATCCAAATAACCACAATAATGAGATGCCATTTTACTGAGCCTTGTTTAGATTTGGTAAGCCCTTGAAACCCCAAAGCACAGAGGTTGTCCCTAAAGAGTACAAGTCAGTAAGTTTTCTGAGGAGTGTTATGTTAGGTCATCATTCAAGAATGACACTTTGCTCCACAACTACCCATATGACACTGCCCATTACTTTCTGAATGACCAGACACTACCAGCCCATCATTATCTCGTAAGAAAGGCATTCATGTGCAGCATTCTGAAGGTGCCAAATTATCACAAGGACCAGACAGTGAAGAACAGATGACCCAAAGCAGATCTAGCATCTGGCAATAATATCTTGCTAAACAATGTATTCCCACCAGAGCTGGGCTGGACTCATATGGTCCTAATACCAGCATAATAAAATTTAGATTAAACATGGAAAGCATGTTGTACCACCCTACTCAACTCGCGCCTCTTTGCTGCCTGAAATGGATGGAATTTTCCAAGGGGAGGGCTGAGTGAGAGGGCGAAGACCTGGTTTGTGTTTCATTATCACTTATTTCCAGTAAGGAAGAATGACACATATTTATATAACAGTAAAAACAGAGAAGATGTTGTCGGTATGTCTCTACCCCAAGCCTTCCCCCAGAATCCTTTGTGCCTTGTTCTGCTCTGACTTTATCCATGGGAGACTGACTTCTCTGTGGATTTACGCAAAAATTATACAAGTCACAACACAAAAGCTGCCTAACAAGTGAAAGGTTGGATTGTTCCTGTGTCCAATTCCTCATCTCCCACTGAGGGTTCATAGTCGAAGTCACAGCAGACCAAGCTGACCATTAATTTTACCATACGATCTACAGATTGGCTATCAATCACAGGGAGGCCTCAAAGTATGCTTGATGAAACAAAAACATTAAAAGTATAACCCTCACATAATTCAACGGACTAACCATTAAAATAGACATCAGTGCTGAAGATTACTTTTCTTTGTATAGAGATATTTTAATGTAAAATAACAGCCCAACAGCCAGGCACCATACCTGAGGTACAGTCTCAGGCTAGATCTTAGCACTAAATGTGTCACCTACAGTTTATATTAGATCTAAAAGTAAGAGAAAGAAACGTAATCATATAAAAATACAGACAGAGCCAAAGTCGCTAGCTCTGGTGATGTAGCTCAACTCTTTACACACAATCAAGGGGGCACCTTGGTGATGGAGCCAAGGGTTTCTTTATCATTTAGAATACAGTAACATATTGACTGTATATTTTTATTTCTGTTGGTTTCCAAGAGAGGATGTAAGGAGGAATCCCCCAAAAAGGGACACAAATACAAATAAAAAATCTATAAATAGGAAAAAGAGAGTGCCAGACCAATAGCTTAAAGTGCAAGTGTATTCATCAGAACAATCTACAAGAAAAAGCCAAAACATTTTAGAGGTACTGACCCCCTTCATCAGGGCTTTATGACGGTTATTGGAGAGGTAGCCTTGGACCTTGAGAGATACTATTAGGTAGGTTTAATTCTAAATGCATAAATAGCTCCAGCAACTAGTATTTGAGGTCTTGCAAAAACCTAGGGCTTGAAGCCATACTGGAGGTATTACACTCTAAAACTTTTAATTTCTAAACTCTTTACGGTAAGAATGATTTCAGACGGGATCCAGTGCTTCTAGATTAATTCTAGACATGAAATATTTTTACAAAGTTACATTGGTCCAGCTTGGCCCAATGTAACTATATATATATATACACCATACTTGGCCAATGGCCCCAGAAGCTGGAAGTCATTAAAGTGGACACCACTACTTCAGGAATCTCCCCTTGGTTCTGGGTCCTGTGCCAAGCAGCTGGCTTGATGTATTCTGAACACCGTAGGGTGGCCACTCAGTACAGGCACCATTCAGAGAAGGCTTAGCATTTTCTGTACGAATGCAAAGCAACCTCTGATTGGACAAGGTGGAGAGGCAGGGCAGAGACCAGATTTCTTATCTTAGATAGGAAACCACTGCCACTTGGCTTATCAATAATAGCATGGCAAGTGTTCCTTTAGGAGCAAATTTTACTAGTTTTCTTATACCAATGAAACTGATTTTTTTTATAGAATTATACAGAGAGTTAAAAAAATAAGAGGCAAGGAACATTTTATAGAACATGTAAATAAAATATTACATCACAGTGTTTTATTTTCAAGAGTGAAGAGGCAAAAGTTTAATTCCAACCAAATCTTAAAAAACAATGATCTAAATCAGCCTTTCTCAACCATTTTCACATAGAGGAACTAATTTTATGTTCTCAGGGATCTCCTGATAATAATTACTATATCTACAACTCATGGTACATTAGTGGGATGATCAAGGGGAATAATGATCTGTATATCTGTGGCCATTGGGAAGAATCCCCCTCTTACATATAGCTTCTTGCTCAAGCAACCCCTAGTAATCTCTGGAGGAACCATATGGTTCCATGGAACCCTGGTTGGGAAAGGATTATCTAATTAAATCAAAGAATGGAAATTGATTAGATTCCCATTTTAACATGTAGCACCTCCTACTTAGGTTGCTAGTAGAATTGAGTAAATTTTGTTTTTTGGTTCCTCTTTAGCCAATGGAGCAGAGTCTGATTGCCTTTGGCTAATCTAGGTCCTGTTGGTTGCTGGCTCAACTTCTTCCCCCAGTCTCCTAGCAAATTCTACAATATAGTAGGCTGGGAGAGGCAGACCCTGGGCTGAATATTCATACAGCCTCAGCAAATCCCTGGTCGAGAGGATGACCAGCACGGGGCTGAGGTGTGTATAAACAGTCTGGGGCCTGGAACAGCAGGGTCCTTGCCCTGGAGGAGAAGACCCAGCCTGAAGGGCTACTGCCCCTCTGGGCAAGTTAGCTGAAGACTGCAGGAGGTTCATCGAGGTCCCAGCTCAGGGAGTGCTGGGGGTCCTATGTCTAAAGCTGCTGAGAACAGTTTGGAGACAGTCTACTGACCTGGAGGCTCACGGTACAGGGTCTGGCTGGTGCTGGAAGGAGACATCCATGCACACAGAGACACAATGTGTAGAGGACTGAGAGAGGGATCCTAGTGATTGTTGTTGCTTAACTTTGGGAGACTGTTCCAGAGTTGCTGGCTTAGGGCTGCTTCCATAGTGGGAGCCCCCTGAGCTGTATGTGCACTCTTATCACAAGAGATCCGTCCCGAAGAGTTTAGCTACTTCAGAGAGTGTCCTCTGTTACAATTTGCACAAAATTTGGAGTATCCCAAGGCTCTCTCTATACCCCAACCAAGTTTAACCAGCATTAAACTTCAAAAAGAGCACAGTGGCTAAATGGTTAGCACTTCTGCCTGGCAGTACTAGGGTTGTTGGTTCGAATCCCAGCCACGGCACCTCCTGCCTGGAGTTTGCATGTTCTGCCTGTGTGGGTTTCCTCCAGGTACTCTGGTTTCCTCCCACACTACAAAGGATATGCTGGAAGGTTAATTGGATCCTGTCTAAAATTGTCCCTAGTATATGAATGTAAGTTAGGGACCTTAGATTGTATGCCCCTTGAGGGTTAGGGACTGATGTGAATGTACAATATATATACAGTATATGTAAAGTGCTGCGCAGGGGTGGACTGACAACTCATGGGGCCCCCTGAGCAATAGGGGATCATGGGGCCCCTGTGTCCTCACCCACACCCAAAAAAGCCTATGAAAAAGCCAATGAAAGGTACCAGGGGCATCTCATGGGGCCCCCTACTGACCCTGGGCCCTTGGGCAGTGCTTGAATGGTCAGTCTGCCCCTGGTGCTGCATAAATTGATGGCACTATATAAGTACCTGAAATAAATAAATAAGAAAAAAGACACTAGCAGTCTGGTTATTGTGTTGGGAGACTGGGAAAGTATTGAGTTCCTGGATTCCGATAGGGAATAGAAACTGGGGCAAAATAGTGAGTCCAGCCTGGAGTCTGCACTACATACATAGAAAAAACTTGCACCTGGAATATGCTATAACACTTTTTCTGTAACATGCTAGTTAGTGTTGACGAAATTGCACTAAATATTGAAACGTAAAACCTCTCCTTCTGAAAAAAAAAATAAATTAGCTACAGAGATGATATACAGGCGTGAGCTGCAGGCTTCTGCAACCGCTACACCTAATGTGATCTGCTAGATTTCACATAAGACCTCTTAAATCCCCCGTACCACTCTGCAATTTATAATGGATTTGCAGCAATGTAGAAGCACTCAGGCATGTAACCCCCTAGTCAGATGCATGATGGCTTATTTAAGGAAACGGCCTCTCATCAAGCAGCTGTAATCAAAAGAAAATTGTGTTTGCACAGAGTGATTGTGTAATTCCTCCTAATACATTCTGTAAATACCTTGCAAAGCCTATAAAAGGTATTTATTACTGTGGATCTAGAAATCTGTTACATACAGAACAGGCCCTGGAAAAAGTCTGATCACCCGAATTCTGGCAGATATTTTCCTAAACAAATATCGCAAAAAAGCTTTCAATTGCATTTTAAAACCCAACTTTCAGTTTAAATCCGTTGAATATATTCCAGGTGCATAAAAAAAAGGTTTAAAAAGTCTCACAGTTCATTTTCTTTATACAGCAGCGCAAAATCACAGGGCTGCGCAAAATCACATATATATGCGTGATTTTGCATGTCCAGGTAGAGGTGCCCTTCCCGTGCCACCATTGGCAGCTTCAGCTGTTGATCACTGGGTCCCAGCCGGTGATTCCCTGCCAGCACCCAGTGATCGCCCAGTAACACTGACAGGGCAGAGGTTTGTATGTAAATAGTCCAGATCTCTCCCCTGTCAGCTCCAGCACACTGCTTTGTATGGCTCTGCCGCCATTACTAGTATAAAAAAAAAAAATTCCAGTATATATACCACGATTTGTAGACGCTATTCATTTACATGTATTGGGATTTTTTTTTTAGCAAAGACATGGAGCAGAATACATTTTGGCCTAAATTTCTGACAAAATTAGATTTTTTACATTATTTTACTGAATATGTTTAATAGCAAAAGTAAAAAATACAGTTTTTTTTCTCAAAATTGTCAGTCTTTTTTGTTTATACAGGGATGTTGGATTCCTATTGCCCGATGCCTGGCACATGTAGTTCTGAGCAGGTAGTTTTTTTTCTACCTTTAGTCCTGCTGCGGGCAAGCAAGGGGCTCACCTGTCAGGTGGAAGCGTTCAGCAGCAGGATCTTTTAGACCTTGGATGTCTCAAAGAGAACCTGTCACCAAAAGTCATCACATAGGGGAGTAATTGTAAAAAATTAAAGTTACACCCAAGCACATACCATCCCCCCCAAAAAAATTTTGAGGCCCCCACCCCCACATATACGCACGTACAAACGTAAAAGCACATGCTGGGGCATCTACGCATGAAACTATCGATTGCGATACACATGCTAGGATGAGAGCAATAATTTTAGCACCAGACCTCCACTGTAATGCTAAACTAGTGACCTATAAGGAGCTTTAACCATTTCCATACCGGGCACTTTTACCACCTTCCTGCCCAGGCCAATTTTCAGGTTTCAGCGCTCTCACACTTTGAATGACAATTGCGCGGTCATACAACATTGTACCCAAACTAAAATTTTATAATTTTCTTCACACAACTAGAGCTTTCTTTTGGTGGTATTTAATCACTGCCGGGGTTTTAATTTTTTGCTAAATTAACAAAAAAAGACTATGGTATAGATCTGAATATTGATCAATCCTGAAGTACTGACAGCCAATCTAATTTCTTGAGGTCCAAGAATGTCAGAACAGTACAGATATCCCCCAAATGACCCCTTTTTGCAGAGTGGACAGTCCGACGTACTTCATAAGAGGCATGGAGAGTTTTTTGAAGTTGTATTTTTTTTGTCATAATTTTTCAGAAAATGAAAAAATTAAAAAAAGTATTTTCACTATTTTTTTTTTACATACTGTCACCAGTGTAGTACAGCGTCATCATATAACTGGCATGGCGGTGATCAGGGACACTGACTGGTGACAGTATGAAATAAATATATATATATTTATTTATTTTTTTATTATTTATTTTTTTATAATTTTTTATTTTTTATTACATTTTTTTTATTTTTTTTGAGATTTTTTTTCATATTTCACTATGTCCAAAGTAGTACAATGTTACCATAGTAACATTGTGCTACTTTGGGGAAGTGATCAGTATTTTTTTTTTTTTTACACAATTTGCTTATAGCAAAAAATTACTTTGCTATAAGCAAGCATTTACCTGAATGACATTGATTCATTCAGGGGTTTTTTTTTGCTTAGCTGTGATTTGGCTACAGCTAATCACATGACATGTGCATGTGATCGCTGTGACCATTCACAGCTAGACACTAGTATACAATGGATGGCATGAATGAAGCCATCCATTGTATACAACTGTCATGTGACCTGCTGTGATTGGTCACAGCAGGTCACATGGTACCGGCAAAGGAGCCGATACTCAGATCTGTCATCGGCCGTGTCTGAGGTACATGGCCGGTGACAGATCGCACCACTGTGCGGCTCTGCAAACGTGAAAACTGTGCATGCCCGGGAGGACTCCATATAGTGTACACCTGGAAATCGACAGCATTTTGCCGGCCGCCAAGCGGCTATTGGCCAGGCAGCTATTGGTTAAAAGTGTTGACCCATAGAAAATATAGGGTACTGAAGTTCGTCGCCATTTCACAAGCGCACACAAATTTAAGGTTTGACAAGTTGGATATCTATTTACTCGTTGCAACCTCGTCTTTTATATTTTACCAAACAATAGGGTCAGTTATTGCTTTTTTGTGCCCTAAAATTAACTAACTTGTATTATTTACTAAAAGTTTGCAATAAAATCATGCGACATAAAAAACTGAAACTAGCACTATTTTATTCTTTAGGCTCTCTGCTTTCAGAAAATATATCATGTTTGCGGGTTTTATGTAATCTTTAGGACTAAAATTATTTTTAAACATGTGCAAAAAAACGCAAAAACGGCTCTGACAACAAAAGGGATAAAAGTATAAGCCCTGACCCACCCTTTCCTGAAGAGCAGCCAATCGGTGCTCATTACACTGCAAGGTTTCTCCCCTCCCTGCTAGTCCCTGGTGCGGTGCTGGAGAGAGGTGGGGAGAGGAGGATATAAACAGCGCAATGTTAAAAATTTTACACATTTAAGTCCCCATAAAGCCTCTTTTGTTTTTAAAAGCCCCAGAGATTACTAAAATCACCTCCGATTTAAATACGTTTTTGATTTAAAAAATGTTTTTTTAATCTGGATTGTCATGGGGAACAAGTAGATTGGGGCCCTGATTTAGTCCCTGGACAAGAAGTTTTTTAAAAAATTTCCACACCCCTGTTTACAGCACAAAAAAAAAACCAAAATGTAGAGGCAATCAAATACCACCTAAAGAAATCTCCATTTGTGGGAAAAAAAAGGACAAAAACTTAATTTGGGTGCAGCGTTGCCACACAATTGTCAGTTAAAGTAACGCAGCAAAACGTGTCACAAAAAATGACCCGGTCAGGAAGAGGGTAAATCCTCTGGAGGGCAAGTGGGTAATACATGAACTCATTATATGCTCTTAGATTGTAAGCTCCCAGGATCAGGCCCTCCTATCCCTCTTGTATTGAACTGTATTGTTGCTGTATTGTCTCCCGTTATATTGTAAAGTGCTGAGCAAACTGTTGGCGCTATATAAATCCTGTATTATAATAATTATTATGCTAATGATGATCCGCGCTATTATTTTATTTATTTATTTATTTCAGGTACTTATACATCGCTGTCAATTTACGTAGAACTTTACATATATATTGTACATTCACATCAGTACCTAACCCTCAAGGAGTGTACAAATCTAAGGTCCCTAACTCACATTCATACATACACATAATAGGGCCAATATGGACAGGAGCCAATTCACCAACCAGCATGTCTTTGGAGTGTGGGAGGAAACCGGAGTACCCAGAGGAAACCCACGCAGGCACAGGGAGAACATGCAAACTCCAGGCAGGTGGTGCCGTGGTTGGGATTCAAACCAACAACCCTAATACTGCCAGGCGTAAGTGCTAACCATCCCTTCATTGGCTCCTGATTGCCCAACGCATCAAATTCAAACTGCTAACTCTGACCTACAAAGCCATTCACATTGTCGCACCGAACTACATAACTGACCTGATACCCAAATACCACCCTACCCGTGCCCTCCGCTCCTCACAGGACCTCCTACTCTCTAGCTCCCTGGTCTCCTCCTCCCACGCCCGATTGCAGGACTTCTCCAGGACTTCCCCCATCCTCTGGAACTCCTTACCCCAATCCATCAGACTGTCACCTACCCTCCTCACCTTCAGGCGCACCCTGAAAACCCTCCTCTTCAGGGAAGCCTACCCCAACCTCACCTAACACCCAACCTCACCTAACAACTAACCTCCTCCACTCCTCCCACCACTCCATCCCCCACAGCCATCTCCTCCTGTACCACTTTCCCCTCCCTCCTAGATTGTAAGCTCGAAAGAGCAGCCCCTCGAACCCCTCGTGTATTGTATTGTTACTGTCTTGTCTCATGTTCTGTCCCCCTTGCTACTGTACAGCGCTGAGCATACCCTTTGGCGCTATATAAATACTGTATAATAATAATAATTTAGCCACTGTGCTGCCCAGTTATTCTTTATCTTTTGACTCCATTGGGGTAGGACATGGCATGGAGCAATGTCTTCTGAGCACGGGGCCGTATTTTTGCCGGTTGTCAGGACTTGTTTGCAGTATGCTCCTCCTGATCTTGGCTTACAATCCTGTTAATGTGATACTTCCCTGTAAAGTAAACACATTCAGTTTCCAGATAGCAGTGGGATCAGAGTACCCTGCTATCTGCTATTTCAGTGTTTCATCAGGACTTTATCTGCTGTGAAATGACAAGGCTAAACATGTGTTTGTATGATACAGTATGGTCATCCATCATTGGGGGCATCCTATATCAGACATTACTGCTGGGCTGTCACTTTAAAGGGGGCAAGTCTTATCAATTAACTATTAAGAGGTTTAAAAGCTTTTAAAGAGGGGAACATAAATCACTGTTCAGACAGCAGCAAGCTTTGATTATCCCACTCCCAGTGCCGCTGTCAGTCTGACGGCTGATTGGAGTTTATATGTAAAGTATGGGGCGATGATAGCCGAAGAATCCAATACATTCATAGGAAGCCGCGTACTCCCAGCATAATTATGTAATGATTAGGAGAGACATTCCAAACACAGCAGCAGTTCCATCCTGCTACTTAACTAAACTCAAAACCAAAAGGCCTCTTTCACATGAACATTCTGATCGGGTCCACCTTCCCGTTTTTCAGGCAGACCCGATCGGAACCTCCATTCTCCTCTATGGAGTGGCGGGTGTAAACGGACATCCATTTCCATCAGACCCGATCCGATGGACAGAAAGGTAATTGGATCCCCATCCGTCTCTTATTTTGTCGATCGGATCAGATCGGATTGGATGTTGGCGGTGTAAACGGACATCCCGTTTACACCGCCAACATCCAATCCGATCCGACTAACAAAAAAAGAGATGGATGGGGATCCAATTCCCCTTCCGTCCATCGGATCGGGTCTGATGGAAATGGACAGGCGGTCAGTCTCTCTCCGACCGCCCATTGAGGTCAGCGACCTGCTCTGTTTCCACTCTGCAGCAGCGGAGCGGACACAGACTTGTCATCCACTTGCTCAGCGGGGATCAGCGGAGAGATCTCCTGCTGAACAAGTAGATCCGCGCTTTTTGAAGGGACCCTAAATGTGATATATTGCAGATTACCAACAATTAGATGTAGTGGCTCCATTCATTTTCTTTTTAGGCTTTTCCCCCTCTGTTTTTGCCTGGTGATCTGGCCAGTAACATACATCCTGTATTAGAGTGCCCCCACTCTGGATGAAGGAGCACAGGGAGCACCTTTGGACAGCAGCATTGTCAGTCGGCGGGGGGAGGGGAGTGTAATAGCAGATTTAAATACACTAACAAATTGAAGCCAAACTCCAGCTAACACTTTATAATCAGTTACGACAAACTTTTTTTTTTCCTTTTGGGTTAAAAGTTTTACAAACCTGATCATTGTATGCACCCCTGTGAGTGGTAAACAGTTTGTCTCATTCCTGCAACTGATACATCTGCAAGGCAGATTGATCTTTTGAAAAACATAAGACTTTCTGGCTGGATCACCAGGTGAAAATAACCTGACCATTGTATGCACCCCTGTGAGTGGTAAACAGTTTGTCTCATTCCTGCAACTGATACATCTGCAGGGCAGATTGATCTTTTGAAAAACATAAGACTTTCTGGTTGGATCACCAGGTGAAAATAAGGGAAAGAAAACCTAAACAGAACAAATGCAATCACCACATCTAAAAATCGGTAAGCTGCAATATAATAAATGTTTGCTTTTGGGTTTAAATACTGCTTTAAGGGCTAATTCCACCTTTGGAAAGTTAAAGAGCATCTAAACCCAAAAAACAAACATTTAATATATTGCAGTTTACCAGTGCTTAGCTGTGATAGCTGCATTAGTTTTCTTCTTTTTTTAGCAATAAAGTTGATTTTAAAAAATTAAAAGGTACAGTATAAAAAAAAAGTACATTTAAATACAATAAATAATATTTAAAAAAATGAAAGCTTCTACATCCCCCCATGATCACACACACAAATGAGAACACACATGTAGTTCCCGCACACATATGTAAACAACAATCTCACCACACATATGAGGTATCACCGCGAACATCAAAGTGAGAGCAATCAGTCTAGGCTTTTAAAGAGTCACCTATGGCTAATTTATTGTACCTTAGTTTGTAGCCATTCCATGGGCATGCACAATTTTAAAGCTTGACATGTTTGGTATCTATTTACTCGGTGTGACATAATCTTTTATATTTTGCCAAAAAATGGGTATAATGCAAGCCATACATGGTTCGAATTCTGAACGATTTTTATTCCAAAGATCGAAAATGTCGCTTGCTCGGTAATCCGATGGTGCCATCAATGATTTCGAAAATCAACCGACCAAGTCATAAAGTTCACCACATATAACAGGCGAAACTTCTGTTCTTTCCAGGTCACGGCTCATGCGCATATTCTTTTTGGAAAAATGATCGTACAATTTGACCATCATTGAGTTGAAAATCAGTCATTTTTCACAAATTTCCCAACATGCCCGATCACCGAAAAGGATTGGAACCATGAAAATCAGCCGGTGCCATTGACCCACTAACAGCGAAAATCAGCCGATTACTCTTAGGTCCGATTTTTGGATGAAAAATTGGTCGAATTTCGACCCATGTATGGCCGGCCTTATTTTGGATTTGTGTGCACAAAAATTCATTTTTTGAATAGCTTGTATGAGAGAAATGTCAGAATTGGCCTGGGTGCCAAGTGGTTAACAATGAATGGTGCCAGATCTCTTACACAAGACTGTACACAGCGCACCTGAGCCAATGTTTGCACCATACAAGATCTAATGGAGCTTGTTACTGAAGAATAAAGAACCACGTTAGATCTTGTGTGGCACATATGCAAAATCAGCAAGAGGCGCCAACAGTGAGTGGACACAGAATAGGACCGAAGAAGCCAGGCGCTGGGGACTTTTTTTTTAAATGGCATGTCACGGGTTTTACATTCAGGGGGAAGATCAGACTACAGCGACGGCAGCAAAAATAAAAGATAAATGAAACCTATGTAAATAAACAAAATAAATGCTAAAAAAAACTATTACTAAGTTTACTTGCCCTCCAGAAGATTTACCCCCCTTCCTGACCAGGCCATTTTTTGCTAATCGGCGCTGCGTTACTTTAACTGACAATTGTGCAGTCATGAATCTCTGCACCCAAATGACATTTTTTTCCCACAAATGGAGTTTTCTTTCAGTTGTATTTAATCACCTCTGCGGTTTTTTATTTTTTGCGCTATAAGCAAAACAACCCTACAATTTTGGGGAAAAAAAACTATATTTTTGACTTTTTGCTATAAAACATATCCAGTAAAAAAAAATTAAAAGATCAAATTTCGTCATAAATTTAGGCCAAAATGTATTCTGCAATGTCTTTGCTAAAAAAAATCCCAATGCGTGTAAATTTATTGGTTTATGTGAAAGTTATAGTGTTTACAAATGGTGGTTATATACTGGAATTTTTTTTTTTTTATATACTAGTAATGGAGGTGATCAGCGACTTATAGGGGGATTTCGGTGGGCATTCTGACACTGGGGGGGAACCGACTAACTGCTACTGACAACCCAATGACACTAATACAGTGATCAGTGCTAATAAAAAGCACTGACACTGTACTAATTACACTGGGCAGGAAGGGGTTAACATCTGGGGCGATCAAAGGGTTAACTGTGTGCTGTTTACCATTATGTGCTGTGTGTGTTTTACTAAGGAGACTGTGCAGAGAAATAAAAAGCAGCATGTCCATGCTGGCAGGAGAGAGACCTGTGTTGTTTTCCACACAAGTATCTCCACTGTCAGTTTTACAAGGTGATCGCTGGGTACCGGCGGGAAATCTCCACCAGTGATTGACATCCCTAGCCACCAATGGTGACGCCGGTAGGGCAACGCGTGCGCCCCCTACCCGGACATGCAAATTTCATATATACACGTTACTTTGCGCAGCCCTGCCGCCCTGTAGCAGTAGTTCTACTATAAGGCAGCAGACAAGCGGATAATTCACATTGCAATGCTGTTGTCAGTTATAAAGGGGTTGACTTTGACATACGGGATGCCCAAACTGTTGATTTTCCACTGCTAATTCATTAACAAAAAAAAAGCAGAACAAGTTCAAAAAGTAAAAGTGATTTGTACACCTCTTCAGTCTGTTCTGCGCTGTGACGGATGTCCCAGAAAAGAGAAAAAAGTGAACAATGCAACAACTTCGGAGAAGCTCCATTAATCTCAGTGAACAGCTCGGCCTCGGGCATGTCATAGGTATCCTGAACCTGATACTCAGCCATCACAGGAACATATTACAAGGCTGACACTTAGCAGTCGCTCTACCAATTCATTATAATCCTCTGCTGTAACCGAAGCCGCAGGAATGCCCAGATGATCCTGAAGAGCTGCAGCCCAGACTGACAAATGATGAGCTGGAATATGGGACGGCCTTGTCCTGCTAATAGGACGTCTCCGTTTGTGAAACCGCACACAGCGACATAACGCCGGAGGGGCGCACATCTAACAAGCTGGATGATGATAGAGGCTCATTTCCCACCCACACCCCGCCACACTGCTCATTACACTTACAATGTTGAATGTCTGGTCAAAAAAAAACAAAAAAAACAAGATATACATGTATACATTACATAAATACATGCATGTTACGCCATGTCGTCACTTTAAAAATGCTGCAAGTATGGAAAATTCCCAAATGCTCCTAACTTTCTGTTTTAGGTGACAACTCTGTCTCTGCTGCACTGAAATCCCAAACTGTGCTGTTTGCCCTTCCTAAGGCTGCACTGACACTTTACCGCCACATTTTTTAGTGTTTTTTCTGACATTTTGTCGCGCGTTTGCAAAGTGTTTTTGAGCTTTGGCATTTTTTTTAAATAGCCAATAGAAAAAAATAATCATCTGCTTCATCATTTGTCACTAGGTTTTTCCGCTTTATTAACTGTTCCATCAGCTTTTATTTATTTTTTATTATTATACAGTATTTATATAGCGCAATTACATTACAATGGGTGATAATACAATAACAATACAATGCGATACACGAGGGGTTCGAGGGCCCTGCTCCTTGGAGCTTACAATCTAGGAGGGAGGGGATTATTTATTTATTTATTTATTTATTTTTGGGTTAGGGGATTATGGTTGGGGTTTAATTATTATTTATTATTACATATTATTTCTTTTATATATTAAAAACATGCAAATCTGCCCAATTTGAGTGACAAAAAAGCTTCAGAACTTGTTTGAGTTTCAGACAACTACAAGTGGAGATGTGAACCATCTCCATTGAGAATAATACCTTTTTTCCTCTCAAGCGTTTTGAAGCTTCGAGCCACAAATCGCTGAGGTGTGAATTGGCCCTAAGTTCTCATTTGCGTGATTACAGAACCTCCCCCTCTTCTCATCTCCATTACATAAAGGAGAGGTGTTCTGTAGTCCATCAGGCGATTGCTAATGCGGGACTTAAAACATCACTTGGGATTTTAGTGCAGAAGGGGTCAGTGTTATCATCTTGTAAGCAGGTGCAGTTAGCTAGTCTGCCACTAGGTGGCTCTGTCCCAGAATAGACTGTGATAACAAAGAATGGTGTAATCAGGTGCTAGGTCCCTTGTAGCTAAAGCCCCCCCATAGTGATGTCACGGGTGAGTCAGTGCCCACAGCTAGGTTGAAAGAACCCTTAGTGCAGCTGCGGCATGGGAGCCAGATACCCCTACAGCATGAAGATGTATTCAGCTAAGTGGAGACCCTGGGCAGGGTTGGAGGACAGGGAGGACAGAAGAGCTGGCTGTAGTCATTCTGTCTCTTTTGGTGGTGCAGGCTAGGGCGGGTTGCAAAAGGCCTTTTAGGCCAAGTGTTCGCTTGAGTGAAGCTATCCCCCTGGAGGATCTGGGAGAATTGTACCAAAGCCAGAGGTGACTACTGTGATTTTGTCTCAGGAAACTACCTGTAAGGAGCAGAGAGCTGGACATAGGCTGCCTAAGGCAAGTCAGAGCCCTCTAAGTGAGTACTGGTGACTCTGGAAAAGACAGAGACTGAGTCAGGGAAGATGGCTTACTAGAAATTTACTGTGTGCTGCTTTCACATTTGGCTGCTGCAGATCATCCACTGTAAGTGATTGACAAAATGCTGGATAGTATGTCTATGTGATGAGACTGTAAATGCCATCCTAAAGTAACATCAGTAAAGGGCAGCAATTTTATCAATTTTGTGGACATTCCTTATTTGGAATATAAAGATTACTGGCCAGAAATAATGTGAGAGCGCCTTTGGCCTGGAAAGGGGAACAAGATGGTTTAGGGTTAAAGCCTGAAGCAGGAGGGTTGTTGTTCTGGTAGGAAGAGTGGGCAGGGAATTGTACTGCCAATACACAGCCATTTTCAAACCCCCTACAAGCTCATAACAGGAGGTTAGGAACTCTCTGGATTTCTGGAAGGACCAACAGCATTTATTTGTGTGCATGCAGCACTTTCAGAGGCAAATCATGGGAAAATGTGCATGTATTTCATATTCTACATACATTCTTTTTTATTTGCCCACCCCAGCCTGCAGGAAAATAGGTTTTTTTTATCACGTTATTATAAAATTTTGCTTTTCTATATTTAGCCAGCAGACACAGCTCTATGCATTCTTTTTAACATTTTACTGCTTTTCTTGTGTGTTGTAAAAACCCTGTGATTTGCTCAAGATGACATTTACACACAACATTCAGAGGAGTGTCAATTCCCTTAATAAAGAGCTTTAGCTGTGGTCTTAATCACACGAGGTTTGTGAAAGGGCGGCCACCTTCTGATGGGCTCTCTTTAGATAACCCACAGTACTCTGGTTAATCCTTTATTATGTATTAAATAGTAATTAGTAACACAAGTAAAACATATCACTTTATAATATATATATATATATATATATACATATATCACACACACTTTTTTTTTACTTCTAATAAATATATATTGCCAAAACTATAACTTTTTTTTAAAAGCACCAACATATTCAGTAATGCTTTACAAAGAACTAATAATAATATCATGCATCTCTGGCCTTGTAGCTCACAATCTAAACATTTTTCTCACTGTTATACACACAAACATTGGAATTGGAGCTGGAAAGGAGTCAGTATGTGTTTGAACCAGGGGCGGACTGACAACTCATGGGGCCCCCGGGCAATAGGGGATCATGGGGCCCCTGTGTCCTTGCCCAAACTCAAAAAAGCCTATGAAAAAGGTACAAGGGGCATCTCATGGGGCCCCCTACTGACCCCGGGCCCTCGGGCAGTGCCCAAGTTTCCAAATGGTCAGTCCACCCCTGGTTTGAACAGCAGAAAGAAATCAGAGCTCCTGAAATGACACGCATACACTGGAAGAATATAGAAACCCCATGAAATTAAGCTGTTCATCCACCAGTAGAGGTTTGTTTAAAAATGTTCATTTTCAGAACGTTTGTTGGATTTTCCAATGCTTATTGGACGCCAGTCGATATTAGTTTTTGACCGCAGTAATGAGAACATTTGGGAGGAGCGGGATAAAATATTTTTTCAAAATTTTGTTCAGGAAAAAAAAATTGTATATGCTGTAACGAAGTTTGTTTAACGTGGTAATAAACTTTACTTAAAAAAAAAAAAGAAAGAAAAAATCTCTCTGCAAGATAATGTGATATTGTGCTAGAATGAATTGCATACTAGCACATTATTATTATTATTATACAGTATTTATATAGCGCCAAAGGGTATGCTCAGCGCTTTACAGTAGCAAGGGGGACAGAACATGAGACAAGACAGTAACAATACAATACACGAGGGGTTCGAGGGCCCTGCTCTTTTGAGCTTACAATCTAGGAGGGAGGGGAAGGTGGTACAGGAGGAGATGGCTGTGGGGGATAGAGTGGTGGGAGGAGTGGAGGAGGTTAGTTGTTAGGTGAGGTCAGGTGTTAGGCGAGGTAGGGGTAGGCTTCCCTGAAGAAGAGGGTTTTCAGGATGTGCCTGAAGGTGAGGAGGGTGGGTGACAGTCTGATGGATTGGGGTAGGGAGTTCCAGAGGATGGGAGAAGTCCTAGAGAAGTCCTGCAATCAGGCGTGGGAGGAGGAGACCAAGGAGCTAGAGAGTAGGAGGTTCTGTGAGGAGCGGAGGGCACGGGTAGGGTAGTATTTGGGTATCAGGTCAGTTATGTAGTTTGGGGCGGCGTTGTGAATGGCTTTGTAGGTCAGGGTTAGCAGTTTGAATTTGATGCATTGGGCAATCGGGAGCCAATGAAGGGATTGGCAGAGGGGGGAGGCAGATGTGGAGCAGTTGGTGAGGTGGATGAGTCTAGCCGCTGAGTGTAGGATCGACTGTGGGGATAGCATTCGTTTGGGTAGGCCGGTGAGAAGGGAGTTGCAATAGTCCAGGCGTGAGATGATGAGGGAGTGAATGAGTTGTTTGGTGGTGTCTGGGGTGAGAAATGTGCGTATCTTGGAGATGTTGCGGAGGTGGAGCCTGCAGGATCTAGATAGCAGTTGGATGTGGGGTAGGAAGGAGAGGTGGGAGTCCAGGGTGACACCCAGGACTTTGGCGTGTGGGTTGGGAGAGATGGTGGCGTTGTTAGTAGTGATGGAGAGGATGGGGGGGCACGGGGTGGGGGGAAGACCAGAAGCTCGGTTTTGGATAGGTTAGGTTTGAGGAAATGGAGCGACATCCAGTCTGATATGTCGTTTAGGAGGTGGGCGATGCGGGCAGAGAGTGAGGGGGTGAGGTTGGGGGTGGAGAGGTAAATTTGAGTGTCGTCGGCATAGAGGTGGTAATTGAAGCCGTGGGAGTAAGTTTGCCAAGGGAGGAGGTATAGATGGAGAAGAGGAGGGGCTTTATTATAAATGCTCTGATTAAGAGATATTCAGTTTCTCTGCAGCCAGTGACATCACCAGCAAATGAGCTCTAAAGGAACAGCATACCCGTACCGTTCCTTCAGAACTCTGTACTGTGGCTGAGACTCCCATGCGCATTCGCAGTAATGACGTCATCGCGGCTTGGCCATGAAACGGACTTACCTTGAAACAAAGCCCCCCCCCCCCCCCCCCCACTGCGTACAGGGCTTCCATCTGCACCCAGTCTTCCTTCCAGGTTCATGGGCTCTGGCCACTTGAATGGCCAAGCAGCGATGACATCATTCCTGCGAATGCGCACGGGAGTCTCAGCCACAGTACAGAGTTCTGAAGGAACGGTACGGGTATGCTGTTCCTTTAGAGCTCATTTGCTGGTGATGTCACCGGCTGCAGAGAAACTGAATATCTACTAATCAGAGCATTTATAATAAAGCTTACCTGCAGGTACAAGTCCAATGGGAGTCTACAACCACTTTATTGTGCCTATACTGCCATTTAAAAAGCAGGTCTGGATGAAATTTCAAGGGCTTTTGAACAAAATCAATTGACTCAATAATGGCGAGAAAGAATATTCCGACAAACAATTTTCCATAATTTCCATAAGAATGTTTGAATGAAAATCAAGCCATGTCAGGCCAGCATTATTAAGGAGCATGGTGGGCAATGAGCCCACAGCCCTGGCGCTGCAAGGCAAGTGTGCTAAGCACTAGGTCAGCAGGAGTTCAGTCACCTTAATGATGCAGAGAATGTGCAGTCTGTGCCATCTGCACTGGGAACAAAGAGAGCGGCTGTGTTTTCTAATTATACTCTGGCACGATGATGATGATAATGATGAAGATGATCCAAATGCCATCAGTGGGGAAGTTTGTGGAGAAGACTGTCTCTGGGCTGACGGGAGTTCTAATGAGGCCGGATAATTACGTATTGTGGTTTTCCGACATGGAGCTGCCCTCTGTAAAGCCCATTTACAACTCTGACCCCCCTATCATTCTGTTTTCATGGTGCCCCAATCAGCCCAAATCAACTGGAATAAACGACATGGTTTCAGTGCAAAAATGGCTCATTATTAAATGATGACTTCCCGCAAGGAAACACCCATTTCTACAGTCTGGTGGTTTCAATCTGCATCTATTTTTACTCCCCCCACCCCAAAAAAAAAAAAAGACACATGGTTTATTTTTGCAAAAAGACTTTTGTGACCAGAGGACCTTGAAGCTTAGATGCCCAGACCAAAATTAGCAGTGTTGGTTATATTCAATATGACCCTACGACTTATTTTTCAGTTTGACAATGGGGTCTGAGTACTAGGAGCGTGCACAGGTGTGCATTCCCTGTTCTCTGCTGAAATGTTAATTAACATTCTCACAGCACGGGGCTTTGTGTGTCATGGCCTAAAAGACTTATTACTAATCGCTGTACTGGTGCATTCACAAGTGTGAACACACCCTTAAAGTGATATTAAAGGCTTAATTTTGTTTTTTAAATAACAAACACATCATACCTACCTGCTCTCTGCAGTGAATTTGCACAGAGCAGCCCATTCCCCTTCTTCTCAGGTGCCCCGCAGGCTCTCCTGGCCCCTCCTTCCTGTCGGGTGCCCCCACAGCAAGCAGCTTGCTATGGGGACACCTGCTGCTCCCGTGTTCATTCCCACATACAGCTGCTGCTTGGCCCAGCCCCCCTTTCTTGTTAATTGCTCACTGGCTTGGCAATCCCAGGACTCCCTCTCCTCATTGGCTGAGACACCAATGGCTCCCGCTGCTGTCTCAGGCAATGAGGAGAGGGGGTACCGGGATTTCCAAGACTCCAGTGCTCTTTGCTGGATCGAGACGGGGGTGAGTATTAGAGGGGGCTGGGGGAGCTGCTGCACAGAGAATGATTTTTACCTTCATGCAAAGAATAGAAATCTTGAGCCTTTACAACCTCTTTAATCTACTGAAACCAGGGGTGGACTGACAACTCATGGGGCCCCCGGGCAATAGGGGATCATGGGGCCCCTGTGTCCTTGCCCAAACTCAAAAAAGCCTATGAAAAAGGTACCAGGGGCATCTCATGGGGCCCCCTACTGACCCCGGGCCCTCGGCAGTGCCCGAGTTTCCAAATAATCAGTCCGCCCCTGACTGAAACTTATTATAGCATGATGACAAGAAAAGAAAGAACTCAGGGGTGCTCAAGAGCAAGGTCCACTTAAGTGATTTGGAAACCAGTCACATTGAAATGAAATAGTTCAGAATTTGAAATGTTTTACTTTGAATAGCATAATGAACATTTTCCTCCTGCAGCCAGTGAATGGCTATGATAGGGAGAGGAGGAGAAGCTGGCTTTCAGCGGTTGCAGGAGGAAAATGGAGAGGATCAGTTCCTGTATATGTCCTTCTGTCCAAGTGTAAAATAGAATGTGACAGGGAGGCAGCATGGGCCCCCTGGAGCAAAGGGTGGGGTCGCCATTGCGACCCCTGACACTACACCGGTGGTTGGAGGTATGTGGTAAAAACACGTATCAACTATGTATCAACTATGTGTTTTTACCACTCCCAAACTGCAAATGTACACAAGCCTTTACTGTCCTGAGCCCCCTATAAGGCTGCTTTCATACTGATGTGCTGTGTGAACCACGGGTGCAGCAACTTTCCTGCGGTTTATCTGCACTTTGCCATAGACTTCTATTATATCTTGTGGGTGTGGTGCACTTTCAGAAAGCACACCAAACCCAGAGGATATAATAGAAGTGCGTTTCCCTGGTTTGAGGTCAAAGACCACATCAGAGGACTCCACGGGCCACAGGTTAAAACACCCCAGACCTAGCTATACAAACTATATTAAAGTCGAACTTTAGGAGAATCTTACGTCTTCTTCACACAGGCGTTGAATTTTAAAGCAGCCTTTAAGGCACAATATTGCACCTATAAAAAGCTCATGAGCATTTCAGAAATGTTGCACAGATGTTCATGTCGCATCAGGCGACTGAAAACTTCGAAACATTTTTTTTACAAGGCTAAAGAAGGAAATGATCATCTTTGATGCAGCTGCGCCTTAAACTGGCTTTCAGGCTAGGTTCACATCTGTGTGGGTGGTGCCGCTGCGGATCTGCACGAAAATCCGTGCAGCCACACCACCCACACAGAGAAATGCGGACCCGCAGGTGGGTGCCATTAATTCTAATGGCACGCCACCTGCACTGGAAAACGCAACCGTACTGGGAACCGAGGTTCCCATGTGGGCTGCGTTTTCGGAAGAAGTGCAGGGACTTCTTCCCTGTGGGGCACTCACAAATGAATGGGCTCTCGTGCCTGCGCAAAATGCGGCCCGCACAGCCGCATATATGTGAACTAAACACCATAGATGTGCTTGTGTGCATTTTAATAGAAGTAAATGGAGGCGGATGCATTGCATCAACGTTTGCAGAACTCCGCAGGCAGCTTTATTTTGGCCTCGCCATGACGCAAGGGAGGCATAGTTAATGCTGCAGTGTACACCTCTATCTACTCCCTATTTTCACAACTTTGAGTGCCATTGACTGAAATTCAAAGCTGGTTGGGCTGCGTTTTTGCTGCTTGCTGAATAGACATTAGGCAAGCAGTAAACACCAAATTTTTTTTCAACAATGTAAAATTGCCCATTGGCGATTTAAAACAAAAAGGAAAAAAACAAACAAAAAGAGGTGTTAGGAGGCAGCAGTAGCGCCCCCTGCCAGCCACTGCTATACCACCACCTGAAAAGCAATTCACCACTGATCACTTTTTCAGAGGGCGGTAAGCCCTTAAAGGGAATCTGTTACATAGTTACATGGTTAGTCTGGCTGCAAAAAAGACAAAAGTCCATCCAGTTCAACCATTAAAAAAAAAAAAAAAAAAAGTTATAATCCTATACCCACAATTGATCCAGAGGAAGGCAAAAAAACCCAGCAAAGCACGATCCAATATGCTCCTGCTGGGAAAAAATTCCTTCCTGATCCCCCGAGAGGCAATCGGATATTCCCTGGATCAACTTTACCTATAAATGTCAGTATCCAGTTATATTCTGTGTATCCAAGAAAGAATCCAGGCCTTTTTTAAAGCAATCCACTGAGCTGGCCAGAACCAACTCTTGAGGGAGTCTATTCCACATTTTTACAGCTCTTACTGTGCCTTTCCGTGTTTGGAGATTACATTTCTTTTCCTCCAGACATAAAGAGTGCCCCCTTGTCCTCTGTGATGACCTCAGGGTGAATAGCTCTACACCGAGTTCACTATATGAACCACTGATGTATTTATACATGGAGATCATATCCCCCCTTATGTATTATACATGGTGATCATATCCCCCCTTATGTATTATACATGGAGATCATATCCCCCTTATGTATTATACATGGAGATCATATCCCCCTTATGTATTATACATGGAGATCATATCCCCCCTTATGTATTATACATGGAGATCATATCCCCCCTTATGTATTATACATGGAGATCATATCCCCCCTTATGTATTATACATGGAGATCATATCCCCCTTATGTATTATACATGGAGATCATATCTCCCCTTATGTATTATACATGGAGATCATATCCCCCCCTTATGTATTATACATGGAGATCATATCCCCCCTTATGTATTATACATGGCGACCATATCCCCCCCCTTATGTATTATACATGGAGACCATATCCCCCCTTATGTATTATACATGGAGATCATATCCCCCCTTATGTATCATACATGGAGATCATATCCCCCCTTATGTATCATACATGGAGATCATATCTCCCCTTATGTATCATACTTGGAGATCATATCCCCCTTTATGTATTATACATGGAGATCATATCCCCCCCTTATGTATTATACATGGTGATCATATCCCCCCTTATGTATCATACATGGAGATCATATCCCCCCTTATGGATTATACATGTTGATCATATCCCCCCTTATGTATTATACATGGAGATCATATCCCCCCTTATGTATTATACATGGAGATCATATCCCCCCTTATGTATTATACATGGCGATCATATCCCCCCCTTATGTATTATACATGGCGATCGTATCCCCCCTTATGTATTATACATGGAGATCATATCCCCCCTTATGTATTATACATGGAGATCATATCCCCCCTTATGTATTATACATGGAGATCATATCCCCCCCTTATGTATTTATACATGTTGATCATATCCCCCCCTTATGTATTATACATTGAGATCATATCCCCCCCTTATGTATTATACATGGAGATCATATCCCCCTTATGTATTATACATTGAGATCATATCCCCCCCTTATGTATTATACATTGAGATCATATCCCCCCCTTATGTATTTATACATGGAGATCATATCCCCCCTTATGTATTATACATGGAGATCATATCCCCTCCTTATGTATTATACATGGAGATCATATCCCCCCTTATGTATTATACATGGAGATCATATCCCCCCTTATGTATTATACATGGAGATCATATCCCCCCCTTATGTATTATACATGGAGATCATATCCCCCCTTAATCTCCTCTTCTCCAGAGAGAATAAATTCAGTTTCTCTAATCTTTCCTCATAGCTGAGCTCCTCCATGCCTCTTATCAGTTTGGTTGCCCTTCTCTGCACTTTCTCCAGTTCCCCAATGTTATTTTTGTGAATTGGTGCCCAAAACTGAACTGCATATTCCAGATGAGGTCTTACTAATGATTTGTACCGGGGGAAATGATATCTCTCTCTCTGGAGTCTATACCTCTTTTAATACAAGAGAGGATTTTGCTCGCTTTAGAACCTGCAGCTTGGTATTGCATGCCATTAATAAGCTTGTGATCTACCAGAATCAGTCACAAAGTAAAATACCTGAGTGAAGGAGTGAAGATTCTGACAGATGCAGACATTCCCTGACTCGCATGAGTTCTGGTTTGGGGTTTTACTCCGTGAAGGATCCAAGGGTTATCTGTAAGGAGTGTGCAGGTCTCACTAACCAGATCACTCTTTAAACATGATGATAAGGAACAGAGATAAATATAAGACAAGGCCTGGGAGGAAGATACTACACATCAGTGTTTATAAAGTGCAGATATGGAAGAATTTCACTGGCAAACACTGCCTGTCATGTGCGTATGGGAGGTTATTAAGTGGGTTCCAGAAATCTCTATTTAAATATTGTGTCAATGGAACTGGCAACAGTTCTCCCCCTACGATGGAATGAATGAGTATTTTGTAAGATATGATGTCATCAACAATAACTGTTTGGATGTGGTTTAATGTTCACATGTGCTTTGCTCAAGGAGGGCAACAAGTTCACTTTAAAGGGTTTATTCACATTTACCATGAAAAAACAAAACAAAAACACACTTATGCAGGTAAAGGACACGAAGGTAAAACAACAGTGCAGCTCTGACTAAAGTTGAACAATGTACTTGCTATAGCTGTACACCAAATACGTACCTCCTGAACCCTGGTCAAAAAATTCCCAGAGATTGTGTCTCTCCAACCTGCCTTGTTGTTAGGACCTGGCTTAGATACTTCAAGCCTTTACTGCTGTCCCCACCCTTCTTCCACCAACAGGAGCTCTCTCTCTGATTCATACCTCAATCATATACCATGTACTATCTCTTCCATTGCAAGGAGTGAAAGTAAGCACACATGCACTGGTATTTGGAAGGGCGAGCTCCTGCGATGGTGGTGGGGGGGGGTTAGCAGTAATGGCTGGGATTGTTTTAAAAATGTCCTGGCAACAAGGCAGGATAGAGGGATGCCATCCAAAGGTCAGGCTTCAAGAGGTACATACATGGTCTACACCGATAGCAAGGGCATTACCCAACTTTAATCACAGTTTGTTTTTTATCTACAGGTACATCTTACCTGAATAGGCAGTTTTTGCTAAAGGGGAACTAACCCTTTAAAACCTACCTGCCCCCACAGCTGCTCTGGGCATGTTGTAAATACGTAGGTGCTCCTGGTCCTTTGGCGGGATTCTTGGGTCTGACCCAGTGCACCTGTGAGTATAAATTGGGAGAGTGGACCGGGTCCAGAGAGAGAGGGTATGCATGTGCCTGTGTCTTTAGCCTTGGTCGTAGAGACTGGAGGATCCACTGTGAGAGAAGGCTGGTTCAATTCCCTTGCCTTGGCCTTCTCCCTAGAATACCTGAAGATAACGACACCTGGGAAAGGTGTAGGAATGGTGCACATATCAATTACATCTTAAAGACTTGGGTTTCAAGCTGAAGAGACTGGAAATTGCCACTGTTAGATGTCACAACTGCACGGACTCACCTCTGCAGATATTCCGCGACAGGACATAGCCTGGTTAGGATTAAGGACTAGTGAAATGGACTGTTCTGTCAAAGTTATGTTCAACTGTCTTGTCTGACGCGGACTCTTTTGTAATTTTGCACTTTATTCAGCAAAGCGTTGAAACTTTGTCTTTTGTCTGGTATGAAGTTACTCAAAGGGGTGTAATGCAAGTAACCAGCAAAATTACACACTCTACAGCTTGGGTCACTAGCACGTGTGAAGAGTTAACATACTAAAGAGTCACACATGTGGTTATCACAAGCAGCAGAGATACTGTCAGCAAGCAGCCTGTCCGAAGAATGTACCTGTAATAGGTGGCATTTCCTCTAGCCACGAGGGAGATGTTGTAAGCACTCCCTGTGCCGCATTCCATCTCCCACAGCTACCGAAGCAGAACTGCACTGCAGAGGTCTCCATCCAGTACAAAAGTATGGAAGTTGAAGAGTTAAAGTCAAGTTCATGATGGAGCCCGTGCTATGCACATGCCGTGGTTCCATGCTGCTACCGGGACTCGCAGTGGAAAACACTGGACAGGTGGCTATGGTTAGTGTTTGGCATGGCCCACCTAATTGCAAGCCACAGTGGGAAGATGTACATTTACATGGGGATCCTGGAGTTAACTGGAAAACAACAGTTGTGCAAGTGTACATGGTGTATGTTAAACTCTAAGAGTAGAGGCCTACCTTAAGGTAGAGTATACCCTGATGGTAACCTCTGCGTTGTCCCAGGGCACTGGTGAAAATGGCACTAAAGCAAAGTTAGCCCATGTGTGTGAAGTAGAGAACAAGGTGTTTTGCGTAACCCAGAAGAACCCACCTAGAGGGTAGGCCTCATGTTTCCCAGACTTGGTGCCCAACAAGGTAATTGAAAAACATAGGGGATGTGACAAACAACCACCACCCTGCCCTTTACATACTTCCCATCCTCAATCCACTGACCCTTCATGAATCTACAAGAATGTGGAGAAGAATCCCTAAGCAGGCTCCAAATTTCAACTTGATGTTAATGTGGGGCTAAAGACTCCCTCCGTGACTTTATTTGACTAGACAATCACCAGATAATGGTAAGAAGTGGAGAGAGGTGCCCTAGATCAGTGATGGCGAACCTATGGCACGCAGAGCCATCTCAGTGGGCACACCAGGAAGAAGAGGAAGAACGCGCTCTCCTGCGCACACCCGGGGGCGCTCACCGGGCGATCTCCGTGATCGCTGTGTCCTACGGACACAGCTGATCACGTGACGTGGTAAAAGGCAATCACAGCGGCCTTTTACCACGTGATCAGCCGTGCCCAATGACACGCTGATCACCGGGAAATGCAAATGCCGGTTCTCGGCTGCACTTTCCTCACGCTGCCAGATCGTGAGGAAAGTACTGCTGAAAACCGGCAGTTGTCAGAGCAGGGGACGGCACCGATCATCAGGGTCACTGATCATCAGTGCCCTGATGATCGGTGCCCAGCAGTGCCACACACAAGTTGCGCCCACCTGTGCCCAGCCATGCACCCACCTGTGCCCACCTGTGCCGCCCACCTGTGCCCAGAAGTGCCACCTACCTGTGCCCAGTAGTTCCACCCACCTGTGCCAACCCACCTGTGCCCACCAGTGCCACCCACCTGTGCCAACCAGTGCCAACCACCAGTGCCCATCAGTGCAGCCCAGCAGTGCTGACAGTCAATGCCCAGCGGTTGTGCCAGTCAGTGCCCAGCAGTGCCGCCAGTCAGTGCCCAGCAGTGATGTCAGTCAGTGCCACCTATCAGTGCTGTCTATCAGTACCCATTATCAGTGCCACCAATCAGTGCCGCATATCAGTGCCACCTATCTGTGACACCTCATTAGTGCTGCCCATCAGTGCCACCCATCAATGATGCCCAGCAGTGCCGCCGGTCAGTGCCGTCTGTCAGTGCCTCCAGTTGGTGCTATCAGTCAGTGCCGCTTATCAGTGCCCATCATTTCCTGCATATCAGTGCATCATCAGTGCCTCCTCATCAATGCTCACCAGTGCCGCCTCATCAGTGCTACCTATCTGTGCCGCCTCATCAATGCCCATCAGTGCTGCCTATCAGTGCAGCCTCACCAACGCACATCAAAGAAGAAATATTACCTGTTTGCAAAATTTTAGAATAGAAGCAAAGGAAACCTTTTATGTTTTTAATTTTTTGCTCTTTTTTTCATTTATAGTGCAAAAAATAAAACACCCAGTGGTGATTAAATACCACCAAAAAAGCTCTATTTGTGTGAAAAAATTATAAAAATTGCATATGGTTACAGTGTGCATGACCGCACAATTGTCATTGTTAAGTGCAACAGCACTGAAAGCTGAAAATTGTCCTGGGCAGGAAGGGGGTAGAAGTGCCCGGTAGGCAAGTGATTAATTCCAGTGTTGGCACTTTGAAATAAAAAAGTTGGTTTTGTGTTGCAGTTTGGGCACTCGGGCTCAAAAAGGTTCGCCATCACTGCCCTAGATGCTTTCACACCACCACTAATATCCTTATGCATTGCTCCCAACTGTTCCTCATGTGGAGGGATTAACACTCTTTTGGAAGCCCCTCTAGCCCCTAGACCCTTTTCTTCCTCAAACACCCCTCTTTTGGGTCCCACCGTTAAAATAAATGTATAATTTACCTGCCAAAAGTATTTATATTGTAATCAAATTTTCATCCACTCTAAAAAAAAAAATATTGCATTGTTTTTTTCAAATGCTAGAAAACAAAAAGTAGGCATGGAAAAAAACACCAATGGGGTAGACTTATCATTTTTGAACTTTAATTATCTATGGTTCATGTGAGTGGGAACTTTAATAGGAACTTTTAAAGTGTGTCTTTAATTTTGTGCTAAAAGGTGTCCCATACCATCTCAGAAAGTTGGAAGATGTGGATATGTAAAAAGCAACCACCTTCTGGCCTTGGCCCACTGTCTAGGTCGCTCATCATAGTGATGAACCAATAGATGCAAGAGGCAGGCCAGAGATGACAACCATGCAAAGGGGCCACTTCCACTGCTGACATCTAAGATAAGCGTAGTTAACCTAAAACTTACTGTACGCAGATTTTTGTTCAAACGGAAGTTCTGAAAAATCATTCATCAGAACATTCTTTTTTTTACAAAATCTCTTAAAATTTCATCAATACCTGCTATTTATATGGAATCCTTGACGTATTAAACAGATTTCATTTCAGTATGTATTATTTTTCCAGAACAAAAACACATGCATGAGAAAAATTTTCAGTACAGTTCCTTCAAATTTCTTCACCACTAATTGAAAATGGCCATTGGTTTGACTCCAATCAATCATTAGAAAAACTAATGTTTCATAAATAAAAACTTTCAAAATTCTACTGCTGTATGGCAAATTTTACAGACAGTCTTGTGTTCTCTGTTCAGGACTAGGATTGAGAGGTGGGATTTGTAACAATTATTTTGCTTATTTAGCTGTTTAGACAAGATTTGTATAAAAAAGAGATATGCACAATTTTTTGTTTTTTTAGATGTATGTGTTGGATTTTTTTTTCAAGGGGGGAGTTATTTAGGGTGATTTCACTTTTTTTAAATCTGTGATTCTATTTATACAGGTTTTTACATGATTCTAGATTCATACAGCTTTTGCCTAGGATTCACACATTGTTTTCAAATAAATCCATTCAAAAATTTTTGAAGTCATTAAATTTTTTTTGTGAGTATATTACATTTTTGTAATTGTTTTATTTTTTTCACTCTTTTTTTGTTCTGTGGGGAAAAAATACATTGTATAGAGGGCCTAGTAAGTGGTCATTTGTTTATGGCACAAGAAGAGTTTCAGAATAAATGAAAGTTGCTTTAGTAACAGGATCCATTTAAAACCCTTTGAATACCTGAAAAACACAAAATGCCACTTAAATGTTGTCTTCTTCATTCCAATGCATTTTTTTTTCTTTCAAAAAATGGCATCATTTGACTGAAATTTCCCAATTTTCCCTGAAATTTATAGAAAATAAAAATTAAATTTCATTCCTCCCTAGTCAGGACAGACTGTAAGGCTTCATGTACCTTAGCCTACAGTGACTATGGCCACGGGAAAACGGAAAAGGCGGCAAAAATGCACGTAAATGCAGTACCGCATTTACACTCATTTTTTTGACACTTTTTTTTTCAAAATAGTTTTTATTGGTTTTGGAAAAATACTCTACAACACAGAGCCTTTGGGCGTTCTCCATCTCAAAAGAAAACCGAACATAAAAGAATAATCCCAACTGGAGCCGCAACTCCTGTACCCCTCGATCAACATAGGTAGCAGCATCCACATGACCAAGGTAGGCAATCAGGAGGTAGAAGTTAGGCACTATCATAGTGATTAGGCAAATATCAAATTTCAGAAATATAAGCAACAAAATTAAAAGTATAAGAAATAATAAAGTGCAGTATGAGCAATTTATAGTCCCATGGAGATGCTAACAGGTGAAGAGGGGGTACACAGGAGGGGACCCTGTGTAATTTATTGAGGCAACCTCGGGAGAGATATGTCAATTTCTACAATGGAACCACTAAACTGACCAGTTTCTTCCAGCCCTCTACAGTAGGGGGTCCATCCAATTTCCACACCAATGGCCAACAACTGCTTTCCTAGCATAGAACTGAAGTGTTCTATAGGCCCTAGAAAAGGCTAGATGGTTGATGTTTTTGCAGCGTTTTGCATTTTCCCATGGCAAGAGGTCAAAACGTCCCTATCCTGAATACGATGCTTCACGTTTAGGGGACAGAAGTTTAACCTAACCTAAATGCGACAGCTCCTAAACTGTGTACATGGACACAGCTTTTATGGAGTTGAGTTTTGGAGCTTTGGCTAAAGAAACCACCCAAAGCTCCTAAACTCAAGTTTAGGAGGTGCTAGAGTACATGAAGCCATAGACAGAGGCACCTTAGATCTTAAGCTACTTGAAAAATCCTGTAAAAACATTGTCACGCTACATAAATGCTTACACATAGGGTGGGCAGGAGAGAAAATTCTGAATGCGGAAAATGTGCTCAATCTCCTGGCTCGTTTATGCATATGTTCTGGAGGTGCCCAAAATTTTTATTGGTATTGGCTGGAAGTGTTAGGTATGCTAGGCATGTTAAATTCTGTATATAATATTGCATTGATTCCAGATCCCGCTCTATGCCTTTTGGGGTATATAAACTCTAATAACCTGGATCATGACCAGGTAATGGCCATTATGAGATCACTCTTTATAGCTCGTACGTTGATAGCATCTTGTTGGGTTTCACCCAACCCTCCTACCCTTGAGGACTAGATCCGAGAAATGGATAAACATGCAATGGTTGAGAAATATACTTATACTCAATGCATCGCCTCTCAGAAGTTTAAAAAAATGGATAGATGCATCATGTTCCAATCTTAACTTTAATTCTAATTATTTTAGGTACTTATATAGCGCCATCAATTTACGCAGCGCTTTACATATATATATTGTACATTCACATCAGTCTCTAACCCTCAAGCAGTGTGCAATATAAGGTACCTAACTCACATTCATACACATACTAGGGACAATTTAGGTGTCCGCTTATGAACCAGCGGTAATAGATCGCTGCTCAGTTCTCCGGCATTCTCGGAGAACACAGTTCTCCTGTGAATGCTTTTTATGAAGCGGTGTAGATCAGTCCTCCGAACGAAGGGAGAACGGTCTACAAATGCTGGAAAACGGCTGATTTTACTATAATCTCGCGAGATTACAGTAAAAGATCAGTTTACTAAGCAGAGGTAAATTATCGCTGCTTTGTTTGCGGATCCTCCGATTCTCCAGCTCTGGGCTGGAGAATCTGGAGGGAGAACACAGATCTCCAGTGAAGGGCTGAACATGTTCTCTGCTGATCTCCTGAGTGTCATAAACTGTGAATGACCAGAGAATAGCTGTGATCCTCTGAATCACAGCTATTCTCTGTGTCATAAATGGACACCTTAGACAGGAGCCAATTAACTTATCAGCATTTGTTTAGCGTGTGGGAGGAAAGCAGAGTACCCAGAGGAAACCCACACAGACACAGAGAGAACATGCAAGCTCCAGGTAGGCGGTGCCATGTTTGGGATTTGAACCAATGACCCTAGTACTGCCAAGCAGAAGTGCCAACCATTTAGCCACTGTTGCAACGATACTGGGTTTTTTTGGGCCAGTATGAGTACCGATACTTATGCTGAAGTACTTGCCAATACTGATTACGATACCTTTTCGGTGCTATTTGAACCTATATAATATAAATGGGCTCAAATCACACTGCAAAGAATTGCATGTGATTTGAACAAGAATGTGGTGCGATTCCTGTCCGAATCACACGCAGTTTCCCTTTAGGTGTGAGTTGATTATAGCCGTATTATCGCATTTGCGACAGAAACAATTGAGTACTGTCCGTGATACTTTTTTTATTTGCACTAACATACAATTTTGAGGACAAGCTTTCGGGGAATGTCCCCTTCTTCAAGGTCTAAGCAGTACTGCTTAGAGCTTGAAGAAGGGGACATTCCCCGAAAGCTTGTCCTCAAAATTGTATGTTAGTGCAAATAAAAAAAGTATCAAGGACAGTACTCAATTGTTTCTTTTCCTTTAGGTGTGGTGTGATTTGCAGTGTGATTTGAGCCATACAAAATGAATGGCTCAAATCGCACAGCACCCACAGAGAGATCACATTTTTCAGAATTTTACCGCTACTTTAGCTAAAGTAGCGCAATTTCAGTTCAAATCACATGCCTTTCTTTGCATTGCGGATTGAGCCCATTAATTTTGTATGGGCTCAAATGGCACCACATAGATATCGATTTCAGGTATTGGAGCATTTGCATGAGTACAAGTACTTGTGCAAATGCTTGGTATCGGCACCAAGTCCGGTATCAGTTCAACCCTAACTCTATGTTGTATTAAAGGTTGGGTACATTCTTAGTTATTGGTGCAGTACGATGGCCTGTCCGGGAGAAGTCTCTATACATTATTTACTCTGGAATATTTCTGAATATCTCTGAATACTTCTGAATATTTTAGAACATCTTTGAATACCTCCGGAAAACTAGATGGTAAAGATCCAAACGTACTTATTTTTATTTTTAGTTTCTTGCGTTTCTTTGTTATAAAAACTTAAAAAAATTAAATCTGATTGAAACAAAAAAAATATATAAATACCTACACTAAATAATTAAAATTAAATGAATGATGAAAAAAGAATATATTATTATTTAACAGGATTTATATAGCGCCAACTGTTTGCACAGCGCTTTACAAAAAGATATTATAAAAGATATTATAAAAGATATTATAATAGTAATAATAACAACAGAAACACTCATAATACTGTAATGATAATAATAAATATAATAATTCAAGTGACACTAAACAATATAATTCTCCAAAAATAATCCACACACCGAGTATTTAATGGTCCTGTAATCCAGTCCATTTCCAACTCCAGAGCAAGCAGGAGAGGGTGACTACGCTCCTACATACAGTAAGACCATGGAGGATGAATGTAGCCACCCTATAATAGGAAGTCAGATCAGGGCAGCAAAAAAAATAAAAAATTTGCAGATTTGCAGGAGGCTTAGAGCAACAGAAGGGACTTTTTTGAGTTAAGAATACATACTTGAGTCTTGAGTAAAATTTATTGTATTTACAGGTCTTGCCACCCCAGCTTCATCCTGTGAATGGACAGTGAAAAGAGAAGCAGCACAGTGATGAGCTCATCCCACATTCCTTTCTTTCCTCCTGTTAGCACATGAGCACTTTCGCACAACTGACTGCCGCCTTGTGCTGCTCTTCCAGTCTGAGCTCTGCTGTATGGTGGCTTCGAGAGGCCGATACAAGTCAAACTCAGATAGACACACTGCTTGCCCATAAAATACATGAAATGATGTATTCACGAACACAGAGTTGCATTCCTCCGTGTCTTTATATCTGCCTGGAGTTCAGCTGCGAACCTTTCTGTCGATACTAATTGATTTGCGATCTTCCCTCCACAAACTGGTTAAAGTCAGAAGCCGTCAAACAACATCATTTGTACAAATTAAATAGTATATACAAAGTATAGTTCATGATAAAGATGTCCAAGTCCATAAACTAAACACAATGGAAGGCCAATGTAACCGTATCCAGCTCTGACATCCCGGCGAGCAGCATGCACGCGGCTCCCACTAATTAAAGTCCAATATATAAACACATTACTGGATGGAGAGACATATACAGCTCGAGGCAACATCAACACTATGTACCATACTATGATATCAGCCAGGATTTCACTATACTACAAGGCCAGGATGCCATAAACACTTCTTTATTGTAACAAAAAGCTGGGAGGATTACTCCTCCAAAGTGAGTTATTTTATCATTCTGAGCGTACTGCTCATTCCAAAATGTTCTAAATGGGCATCCTACCTTCTTTAACACCATTTTTTTAAAGCCGTATTTAACCCAAAGCTAAAAAAGTAATATATTGCAGCTAACCAGTCATTAGATGTGGTGGCTGCATTAGTTTTCTTTTTTTTAGGCTTTTTTTCCCATTTATTTTCACCTGATGATCTGGCCAGTAACACATCTCCTGTGTTCAAATGTCTGCTCTCTGGATGAAGGAGCACAAGGGGCACATTTGGACAGCAGCATTGTCAGTCTTGGGCGAGGGGAGTGTTAGGCTACGTTCACACTAGCTTTGTCAGCAGGCGTCAAAAAAATTCTGCACATGGCAGCACACAGTGCTGTTCACAGGGAAGCGTTGTGGTCGCGCCGCGGCAAAACTGACACCTCGTGTCCAGTCAGAAGGAGTTCAAGCCTCCCATTCAAGTCTATGGTGCCACTTGAATGGGAGGCTTCAGTTGCGAGGCGGATGCGGAGCATTAATATCATTTAACTTCATTATAGGAGTTTGTGGTGCAGTTTTAACGCTTGGCAAACGCCTATCAACCGCCTCAAAACCACGCATAAGGCATTTTGGGAGCGTTTGAGGAGCATTAAAAACGCTTGCCAAATGCCTGTCAAACACTATAGGGGCATTTGGTAGGAGTTAGAAATAAAGTCAAGTGTGAACGAGCCCTTAGATGTACTAGCAGATTTAGACACGCTAACAAATTGAAGCCAAATTCCAGCTAACACTGTATAATCGGTTACAGCAACCGCTTTTTCCCTTTTGGGATTAAGGTTTTACATCAAATAAAAGCTGATCATTGTAGGCACCACTGTCAGTGGTAAATGGTTTGTCTCATCTCTGTAATTGATGCATTTTGCTTGAGAGCTTGTTCTTTTGAAAGAAAACAGACATAATGACCAGATCATCAGGTGAAAATAAAGGAAAGAAAGCCTGAGAGAAAAGTAATGCAGCCACCACATCTAAGAATTGGTAAGCTGCAATTTAATAAATGTTTGCTTTTCTGTTTAATATTGCTTTATTTATTGCAGGTACTTATATAGCGCTGTCAATTTACGCAGCGCTTTACATATATATTGTACATTCACATCAGTCCCTGCTAAAATAACCCCTCCTTATGATGCTAGAGAGCTGTTCCCAAACACACCTACTGCTGTCTGCTTGTTATCTCTCACATACAGAAAGCTGCTTTTATGATGTTATTATTCTACATTTTTCATTATGGTATACCCCTTCTTTCCCGTACCTTGAAAGGAGTCTTATGGTTCTTCTGGTCTCCTGCTTCCAAATTTCTCAAAAGTGTTCTATGTTTTTTTGGCCCAAATCAATGTGAGATATGAAAAATGAGTTGTATGTGGCAGAAGTTGGAGGAGATTCATAGGCATGGCTATGGGAAAATGTCCTTTCCGACACATAGTTAAGGCAGACAAACAGGAGGAATTAGAGGAAGAAATTCTCGGTGCGGTAAATTTGGGCTGCCAACTTACACAGTGCCAACTGAAGTGAGTCAGATTTATACATCTCCTTCCCCTCCATCTAAAATGTTCTGAGTGATCTTTAATTATCCTTTGTAACTAAATAATATGAATATAATCATTTTAATCCCTATGCAGCAGGGGTACTGTTCGGTTTTAAATGCTGCTTCATGCATTATTATTACATCGAGTTTATATAGCGCCAATGCATTGACATTCTTCCTTAGATCCAGTCTGCCGGGACAGTGGGGTCACCTGCTGACTTGTCACCATCCACAGTCAGTTAAAGGCTCACATACACGGGGCGTTTGGAAAACTCTTCTGAACAATGGAAACTGTCTGCTGGAAAACGTAAGTTAAAAAACATCAGTTTAGGCACGTTTGCATACCGCGTTTATGTGCATTTGTGTTTAGAAGTATTTTTAAAAGATAACCTCAGGAGACCTTCCCAAATGCCCAGAATGCACTGAAAAATAGTAAAAAATGAACTATTTCAGACATTTTGAGAGGAATAGAGAGAGAAGAAGCAGAGAGAGCAGTATGTGTTGAGATGACCTGTCTTTTCTGGTTGTATTCACTGTGGATCCCATCATGCGCACAATGCGGCACATTGTACCATTTTGTTCTTCAGGCAAAACCTGGAACTGACTGCGCTGGTGTACCGGGTCCATTTGAATACATGGAAAACGCTTTGCATGCATTTCTGATAATGAAAAAAGGCTCTGGACAGCATCTGGGTATGGAACAGTTAAAAAACGTTTCTAAACGCAAACACTTATAAACGCGGTTAACCGCGTTTACAAGTGTTTGGTGTTTGAAACGCAGGTAAAATCTACTCCTGAACGCAAGTTTTCTGCGTTCAAAAAACGACTGTAAACTCACCTGCCTGAAAATGACTGTAAACAACGATGTGTACATGGACACATAGGAAAACATTAGGGGGAATTCAGGGGCTTCAGAAAAAAACGCTCAACAGCTCCTGAACGTCAGTTTATCAGCTGCAGCGTACAAATAGATGCCGCGCTCTATCAAGACCTATTACCTGTATATAGTATAAAAACTGTATTTACATGAAATCTCTAATAGCTGCATGATCTCTTATGTGTCACCATACATGATTGTAATGCCAATCAATACCCAAACATGTGCTGATAATGAATAAATGAAACTCTGAACTCTGCACCAAGTTTGTTTTGCATTTTTGCACAAAATTCATTGAATTTTTACCTTTCATTTCTTTTCCATATTTTTCAATTTTTATTGATATTTATTTATTAATTGGATTATTTATATAATCATCGAAGGACAGAAATTTGAATAATTTTGCACACACAGACTTTTATTGTTTGTGTGTGTTTTTTTTTTTTTGTTTTTTTTTTATTATCGCCAATTTTGATTTATTTTTTTTGATTTATTCATTATTATCAGCACATGTTTGGGTATTGATTGGCATTAGAATCATGTATGATGACACATAAGAGATCATGCAGCTATTAGAGATTTCATGTAAATACAGTTTTTATACTATATACAGGTAATAGGTCTTGATAGAGCGCGGCATCTATATTTTCTTTATTTGTATGCACTGATAACTCACATTTATGAGGGTGAGCAAGATAGCCTGCGATCTTATTGATAGAAGCCGTTTATTATACACCGTATTGGCTCACAAGTAAATTTTTTATATGCAGTGTACACAGGGGCGGACTGACCATTTGGAAACTCAGGCACTGCCCGAGGGCCCGGGGTCAGTAGGGGGCCCCATGAGATGCCCCTGGTACCTTTTTCATAGGCTTTTTTGAGTTTAGGCAAGGGCACAGGGGCCCCATGATCCCCTATTGCCCCGGGCCCCATGAGTTGTCAGTCCGCCCCTGAGTGTACATGAACCCTAACTCTTCAGTAAGATACAGAAGTTAAATCCAATGCAATTTTACGTCAGCCAATTGCAGTGCAGAAGATGTTTTTCTAGTCTTTTGAAGCACAAGAAGACAATAAAACTTTCCTAAGCCATGTCTCTGCAAAGCACTAACACAGTCTGAAGGAACATGGAAGAAACATGTCAGGGCGAGCACATGTATCTAACATAAATTGTGCCACACACGTGTGGTATTGTCACAATCGTTGGAGTGTGAGCAACAATTAGAACCATCATTCAAAATTTAGCCCTGGTTCAAACTGATGTGGTGCGGAATTCGCAGCATTTTCATAATCACACCCTATTCATGCGAACCGCTGCGGGTGTGTATGTTAAGTTAACACCCTGAAAGCGGTCCGCAAAACGCGGTGCGATGTGCAGAATCAGATCTCATGGGTGTGAATACCCATGCGATCGGATTCTAGTGCAGAAAAAAAAAAGGGTCCTGCACTTTTTTGGTGCGGGTGGGTGCGATTAGAGCCATACAAAATGTATGGCTCCAATCGCACCGCACACAAATCGCATGTGATTTGTACCGGAATGCAGTGCGGTTCCTGCGTGAATCAGATGCGATATACCGCACCGCATATATGTGATCCCAGGATAACTCTAAACCTATAACCTGTGAGTCTATGTTTATGGGTAATTTTGGGTACCAAATGAGTATAGTATTGTGTTTGCATTACAGTTCATTTACTGTACATTCAATAAATAGCTTTGCAAATATCATGCAACATAAAAAATTTCAACTACCAACATTTTATTCTCCAGAATCTCAGAAAATATAAAATTGGGGGGGGAATCAAAGTAACAAAAAATGCAGATTGTAACATTTGTGAGAAAAATTTAAAAAAATTGCCCCAGTAGATAAGTAGTTAACCTTCATAACGTCTACGCAAAAATACAAGTGAAGCGTAAGGCCCAGGGGTGGACTGACCATTTGGAAACTCGGACACTGCCCGAGGGCCCTAGTCACTAGGGGGCCCCATAAGATGCCCCTGGTACCTTTTTCATAGGCTTTTTTGAGTTTGGGCAAGGACACAGGGGCCCCATGATCCCCTATTGCCCGGGGGCCCCATGAGTTGTCAGTCCGCCGCTGATAAGGCCCCATACACGCTTGAGCTAAAAAATGTCAATCTTACCAGATTGTAAGCTTTTTTTTTTTACTTTCTACCTCAAAATGTCCTTCCATGTTAACTCATTAACATGGGAATGCACAAAAATGCGTGGGAACGCACATGCAAAAACTCGGCGTTTGCTGCTAAACTGCTTCTGGAGAAGAAAGAGCTTCAGTAGAATATAGCGTGCATGACGCCTAAGGCAAGGTTCACACCTGTGCATGTGTTTCTTCATGTAATTTTTTGGTGGGTATTTGTGCATTTGCAAGTGCGTTTTTGATGTGATTTCAGGTTTCATGAGGTTTTTTTTTTTTTTGCCCAAGAAAAGGAGACTGGTTAGTAAATACAAACCTCTACCAAAAACACACCAAGTCACACTTTTCCTGCACCAAAAGAAGTTCCTGTACCTCTTTCAAAACTACACTGCAGGAAAATTCATAGATATGAATGAGCCCCATAGGTTAAATGGACTGTTGTGTGTTGTTTTGCTTCAGTAAATGTGCTAGAAATTGCACAGAAATCAACCAAGCAGGGCCAGGACAAGGGGACGGGGGTGGCTGCCCTGGGAGCAGTGGGTATTTGGGGGGTTGCTCTGAAAAGGTGGATCTGGGAGGGGGGGGATTTGCAATAGAAGTGGAAATTTGGGGGGAGGATTTGTACTAGGAGGGTGGATTTCTGTTGGGAAGGTGGATTGGGGGGGGGATTTGCGATAGAAGGGGAAATTTGGGGGGAGGATTTGTACTAGGAGGGTTGATTTGCGATAGAAGGGGAAATTTAGGGGGAGGATTTGTACTAGGAGGGTGGATTTCTGTTGGGAAGGTGGATTGGGGGAGGGGGATTTGCGATAGAAGGGGAAATTTGGCTGGAGGATTAGTGCTAGGAGAGGGGATTTGGGGAGAAATTTTTCTGGGAGAGGGGGATTTGGAGGGGGGGGGGAATTTATTCTAAAAAAAATTGAGAAGTAGAGGATTTGTGCTAGGAGAGGGGATTTGGGGAGGGAGAGGATTTGAGCTGGAAGAGTGGGAATTTTTGTTTGGGAATAATTTGGGCTTGCAAAGGGAATGTATGCATAGGTGGTAAGCATGAAACTTTGTGCTCTTTTTTATTCTTGGGGGGGGGGGGGGGGGTTTGCTGACACATCATGCTCATATATTATATTAGGGGGGGGGGCTGTTTGGCATCTTAAGCTGGGGCGCTAGATGACCTTGTCCTAGCACTGGAACAAGGCTTAGAACTGCATACAGCAGCTGGACAGACCCAAAAGTCAGAGTTCAGGCCGTGAACATTCTATAGCAAACCACATGTATCTCTGGACATCTAACAAATTCTGTGAAATTACAATCTTCTTGTCTGTAGACAATCGATGGCCCAGCGTACACGCGCACAACTGCCAACATTTTGACTTCACGTTTATTCACGGGTATGTTGCCTCTTTTGCCCCTTTTGCATGTTTTGCTTATACAGAAATCACAGCTGCAGATTTTCACAGATCATAGGTGCGCATTTTCCAATCCAAACCCAGGGCAGCTGAAATATGTGATTGTTTATAAAATAATCCCCTTTATTACCAGCAAACATAACCGAATTGTTGAAGCAAGAGAAGCTCAACAAAACATAAACTGAACACGCTAGATTATGCCATGTGTTCTTATCAGATGTCAGCCGGGGGATCAGGTTGCGTGTACAATGTCATTTGTGAGAATTTAAATAAGCTTTCAGATCACAGGGGTTAATTGCGATCGCCTCCGGGCACTTCTGGAACAGCACAGTAGTGCCTTCTAAGTCTCCGCTGGGAGAAGGCGGAGGTTTTCACAGAAGTCAGACTGAACCTAGGGGATTTGTACACCTTTTGTCACATGAACACATAATAAATCAGCCAATGTAATGTGCCCATAGACCAGCCTTTCTCAACCTTTTCATCCTTGAAATAATTTTCAGGTGTCGAGGAACTCTTACTAAAACCATTTCTTTGATGGTTATTGAAAAAATTGCCCCTTACATGGATCGTCATTGAGAATAATGCAACCCTTACAGTGGTAGTCAGAATGCAACCCCTACAGAAAAATAGGATAAAAAGATCATTGGCTTCAAGTAACTGGTTCTACCAAGTGGTGTTGACTCCAGAACTATGCAGACACTAATAAATAGGATGTCAATCAGCCACATCTTTAATAACCCCTAAAAACCTCTGGAGGAACCCTAGGGTTCCACACAGGGGTGGACTGATAACTCATGGGGCATCCGGGCAATAGGGGATCATGGGGCCCCTGTGTCCTTGCCCAAACTCAAAAAAAGCCTATGAAAAAGATACCAGGGGCATCTCATGGGGCCCCCTACTGACCCCGGGCCCTCGGGCTGTGCCCGAGTTTCCAAATGGTCAGTCCGCCCCTGGTTCCACAGAACCCAGGTTGAGAATGGCTGCCATAGACATTAGATGATAGTCTGCTGAATTGACCTCTTTTGGCTGGTTTGGTTGCTACTCCAGTGTCCAGAGGGGAGAGCACAACTGCCCCAAGTCTAGGATTCTCTGATCCCATTATACATCAGTGATATGTGCAAAACCAGCTCCAGAGCAAGTAAAGCACCATGTCTGCAAAGTGTGCTCAGATGTAAAGTGCAGGTTCCTAAAGCTCTGACAAGTCCTGGTAGCATCAAAGCTTGCCGCTCCTGTCTCAAAACATTCCTTTTGACCCACCATTATGATGGGCTGCCTCACCAGCTAATAAAAATTTACAAGAGGCCAGAAGGAGTGGGTAAGCTTTGAGACTGCCAAGATGTGCCAGAATGTTGCCTGACAAAAAGGCTTGGGATTCACCCATAACAACAGAGCTTGGGTATTGCTACAGGAACAATATTTGCATGCACCTCTGAGTACTTCTTGTACCTGACAGCATTTTTTTATTTTTAGCTGCAGAGCTGTTTGTGCTTCTCTTGAAAGTAGGTAGCAAACATGGCACCTTTGAGCAACTTTTGTTCTATAAATTCTAAATACAACTTCATATAAGTTCCAGGGGTGCGAAGTTTGCTGTGTTGGACCCACCAACATTCTGTGCTATGGCCGTATACAAATTGGCCAATAAACTACAGCACGTCTGTGTGCAGCCAGAACTTTGCAGATGTACACGGTCTTGTCCAAGGTAGGTCGGAGGCTCTATTTGCTCATCTGAGCAGTTACATGTGAACAGCAATGGTGCCGGCTACTGATTTGTACAATGCACAAATTCTGACAGCCGCAACTGACAGCTTTTGTTCTCACACACTGTGTGTGGAAAGCATTTACAACTGCTGTTAAGAATCTATTGATTTAGGCTCCATGCACAAAAGAAAGATAAAAACTGCGTTAGAAATGCTGGACAAAAAAAAGCTGATTTGCAAGCTACATTTATTTTTTGGTGTGGGGGTTCCCCTCAAACTCCATACCAGAACTAAGGGTCCCCCATGCCGTTTCCGGCAATGTTTTTTTTTTACATTCTGCTGTCAGTGGGGAATCCCACTGACAGCTCATGACTCATTCGTTGTTAAGGAGCAGGGCCGCCAGCCTCCATAACAACCAGTGAATAGCTGCTTGTTGAGCAGTGGGCTGGGAAGCTGGCCACCCCTTCCTTAACAATGGATGATTCATCAGCTGTCAGCAGGGTTCCCCGCTGACAGCAGAATGTATAAAAAAAAACATTGCTGGCAATAAAACAAAAGTGAGAAAAAGAATGCCATGGGGGTCCACTCCCCCAAATCCATACTAGAACCTTAGTTCTGGTATAGATTTTGAGGGGAACTGAAATTAATTCACTGGTTGTTAAGGACGCTGGTGGCAAGTGGAAGACAAGAAAAGAAAATAAAGAAAGGAGAAAAAAAAACAAATACAAGTAAAGAAAAAGTAAGGTAAGAGAAGGAAAGGAAAGGTGAGAAAAGGAAAGGAAAGGTGAGAAAAGGAAAGGAAAGGTGAGAAAAGGAAAGAAAAGGTGAGAAAAGGAAAGGAAAGGGAAGGGAAGGGAAGAGAAGGAAAGGAAAGGAAAGGAAAGGAAAGGAAAGGAAAGGAAAGGGAAGGGAAGGGAAGAGAAGGAAAGGGAAGAGAAGAGAAGAGAAGGAAAGGGAAGAGAAGAGAAGGAAAGGGAAGAGAAGAGAAGGAAAGGGAAGAGAAGGAAAGGAAAGGGAAGAGAAGGAAAGGAAAGGGAAGAGAAGGAAAGGGAAGAGAAGGGAAGGGAACAGAAGGAAAGGGAAGGGAAGAGAAGGAAAGGGAAGGGAAGAGAAGGAAAGGGAAGGGAAGAGAAGGAAAGGGAAGAGAAGAGAAGGAAAGGGAAGAGAAGGAAAGGGAAGAGAAGGAAAGGGAAGAGAAGAGAAGGAAAGGGAAGAGAAGGAAAGGGAAGAGAAGAGAAGGAAAGGGAAGGTAAAAAGGAAAGGGAAGGAGGAAAGGAAGAAAAAGAAAGGAAAGGATAAAGTAAAAAAAACAAAAAAGGTATGAGAAAGAAAGAGAAAGAAAAAAGGAAGGTAAGAAAAAGAAAGGGATAAAAAAAGGGAAGGTATAGGAAAAGACAAAGGAAAAAGGGAAGGGGAAGAAAAGAAATAGGAAGGGAGGAAAAAGAAAAAAGGAAATAGAAGGGAGGAGAAAGAAAGGGGAAATAGAGAGAGGGAAGGTAAGGGAGGAGAAAGATAAGATAAAGGAATGGGGAAAGGTAATGGAGAAGAAACGATAAAGGAAAGGGGAAAGGTAACGGAGAAGAAAAGATAAAGGAAGAGGGGAAGAAGACAGAAAAGATAAAGGAAGGGGGAAGGGAAAGGAGGAGAAAGAAAAGATAAAGGAAGGGGAAAAAGTGAGGCGTGGCAAGGCAAGGTGTAATTTATGCTCTGCTGACTTCAGGCTGCTAGCTAATAAATTAACATATAAAGTAAAAAAGATTTTCCATGAAAGGCCTCACACCCTGTCCCCGGTGCTGACTCAGTAAGTTGTAGAATTGGCCCTATCTTCAGGCAAACAGTCCATTTCCCGACAGTAAAACTTCTCTGGTGATGAAAGCCTTCTCCTTCATATACGCCCCATCGAGGTTATCACTGAGCCATGAAGGAAGATAAGGAAAGTGCTAGAATTCTACTAGACTTATTAACTTAGTCCTAAACTTTGTATATTTTACTACATATCCCGTCATCTTCTGCACAGTGTTGTATAGACAATTCTAAGTCAGACACTTATGCCACTTCTAGGTTTCAAACAAAGTTTTATCAAGCATCTTTCGTGAAAGAAAAGGAATGTATCTCAAGAGGCTGTTGAAGACATCACTCCATTACATTCTCCCGGACAGGCGAGGCACAAGAGGATTTATAACTTTACAAAATATCATACTTGGTGGAATGTTTTTATAAACGAATTAATTTGTGCTAAACGCAAAAATTGTGTGGCCATTTGTCTCTTTTTATAACCATACATTGGACACCTGTTTTTGCTCATTAAATTTGCAGATTTCTTGACCAATTGAGCCTCCATTATTTTATTTTGGCGATGTCTTGCTTTTGCTCATTATACCTTTCAATGTTTGTAGTCTACCTTCCTTCATCTCTCTGGGCCCAATCCCAGGCTTTAAACAGATCCTGTCACTTTGTCCTAAGTGGATAAAATGACAGTGTCTCTTTATGTCTGTATTTCCATTTATCACATGAGCAGCCTATCTCAACATTTTTACCCCAGAGGAATGCCTGAAGTGATTTTCACATCTCAAGAAACCCCTACTAAAATGTTTCCCTGTAACCTATGATACATTATCAAGATAAGTAAGTTATAGATATAATAATAAATAAAATGTTCATCGTTACATTGGTGGTCAGTGACAGAAAGGCACCCTTACATTATGATCAGTTGGACAGATGTCCCCTTTTGTCTATGTTAAGTGGGAGCAAGAATGCATTGTTAGTCAGTGGTAAGAATGTCCCTTAGATTGGTGGTCATTGAGAAGAATGTCCCTTACAGTGGTCCTCAGTGGGAAGAATTCTCCTTTCATTGGTGGTCAGTAAGAAGAATGTCTCTAACATTAAAGTTCAGTGGTATGAATGCACCTTACATTGATCGTTAATGAGAAGAATGCTCCTTACTTTGATGATCAGTGAGAAAAATGCCCCTTAAATTGATGGTCAATGAAAAGAATGCTCCTTACTTGGATTGTCATTGAGAAAAATGTCCCTTACATTGACGGTCAGTAAGAAGAATGTCCCTAACATTAACGTTCAGTGGTATGAATGCACCTTACATTGGTGGTCAATGAAAAGAATGCCCCTTACTTTAATGGTCATTGAGAAAAATGGCCCTTATATTGGTGGTCAATAGGAAGAATGCTCCTTACATTGATAATCAGTGGGAAGAATGCTCATCACATTATTATTATTATTATTGTTATACAGTATTTATATAGCGCCAAAAAGTTTGCTCAGCGCTGTACATTATAGTGGGGGACAGCACATGAGACATTACAGTAACAATGCAATACACGAGGGGTTCGAGGGCCCTGCTCCTTGGAGCTTACAATCTAGGAGGGAGGGGATAGTGGTACAGGAGGAAATGGCTGTGGGGGATGGAGTGGTAGGAGGAGTGGAGGAGATCGGCTGTTAGGTGAGGGCGGGGTAGGCTTCCCTGAAGAGATGGGTTTTCAGGGTGCGCCTAAAGGTGAGGAGGGTAGATGACAGTCTGATGGATTGGGCTAGTGAGTTCCAGAGGATGGGGGAAGACCTGGAGAAGTCCTGGAGTTGGGCATGGGAGGAGGAGACCAGGGAACTGGAGAGTAGGAGGTCTTGTGAAGAGCGAAGAGTACGTGTTGGGTGGTATTTGGATATCAGGTCGGTGAGGTAGTTTGGGGCAGTATTATGAATAGCTTTGTACGTCAATGTTAGTAGTTTGAATTTTATGCGTTGGGCAATCGGAAGCCAGTGGAGGGAATGACAGAGGGGGGTGGCGGATACGGAGCGGTTGGTAAGGTGGATGAGTCTGGCCGCTGAGTTCAGGATAGACTGAAGCGGGGATAGTCTGTGATGAGGTAGGCCGGTGAGGAGGGAGTTGCAGTAGTCGAGTCGTGAGATAATAAGGGAGTGAACGAGTTGTTTAGTAGTGTCTGGGGTTAGGAACAAACGTATTTTGGAGATGTTGCGGAGGTGGAGCCTGCATGAATTTGCCAGTGATTGGACATGGGGCTGGAAGGATAGGTTGGAGTCTAGAGTGACACCTAGAAGTTTGGCTTGCGGGGTGGGACTGATGATGGCGTTATTGGTCGTGATGGAGAGGTTGGGGAGGGGGGGGGCGCGGGCTGGGGGGAATACTAGGAGTTCGGTTTTGGAAAGGTTTAATTTGAGGAAGTGAAGTAACATCCAGTCTGATATGTCGTTCAGTAGGCAGGTGATTCGGGCAGAGACTAAAGGGGTGAGGTGAGGGGTAGAGAGGTAGATTTGCGTGTCATCGGCGTAGAGGTGGTAGTTGAAGCCATGGGACTGTATCAGTTGGCCAAGGGAGGAGGTGTAGATGGAGAAAACAAGGGGCCCGAGGACAGAGCCTTGGGGGACCCCAACAGAGAGGGGGGGAGAGGGGGAGGTGGCAGCGTTATAGGTAACACTGAAGGAGCGCTGGGATAGATAGGAGGAGAGCCAGGAGAGAGCGGAGTCTCTGATGCCGAGGGAGTATAGTTTTTTAAGGAGGAGGGGGTGGTCAACTGTGTGGAAGGCCGTGGAGAGGTCGAGGAGTAGGAGGACTGAGTAGTGGCCATTAGCTTTGGCGGTTAGCAGGTCGTTGGTGAGTTGCACATTGGTGGGCAATGAAAGAATACTCCTTGCTTTGATGGTCATTGAGAAAAATGTCCCTTATATTGGTGGTCAATGGGAAGAATGCTCCTTACATTGATGGTCAGTAGGAAGAATGCTCCATACATTAGTGATCAATGAGAAGAATGTCCCTTACATTGATGGTCCCTTACATTGATGGTCAGTGAAAAGAATGTCCCTTACATTAATGGTCCCTTACATTGATGGTCAGTGAAAAGAATGTCCCTTACGTTGATGGTCATTGGTAGTTTTATTTTTATTTATTTATTTCAGGTACTTATATAGCACCATCAATTTACACAGTGCTTTACATATATATTGTACATTCACATTAGTCCCTAACCCTCAAGGGGTGTACAATCTAAGGTCCCTAACTCACATTCATACATACACATACTAAGGCCAATTTAGACAGGAGCCAATTCACCTACCAGCATGTCTTTGGAGTGTGGGAGGAAACCGGACTACCCGGAGGAAACCCACGCAGGCACAGGGAGAACATGCAAACTCCAGACAGGTGGTGCCGTGGTTGGGATTCGAACCGATGACCCTGGTACTGGCAGGCGGAAGTGCTAACCATTTAGCCACTGTGCTGCCCATGAATGACCCTTACATTGGTGGTCTCTGGGGACAAATGCCCCATACATTGGTGGCCAGCGAATTAAGTGTCATCCTTACAAATAATAAAAAAAATAATTTGTCTCATGCCTCCGACTCTGTTAAGTGGTGTTGGCTCTGTAATTTTAAAGCACCCGTATATCTATGCAAGGTCAATCTGTTAATCCTCAAAAAACCCCAAGCAACCTCTGAAGGAACTCTAGGGGATTCACAAACGCTGGCTGAGATTGGTTAATATAAAGGGGAAAATCACAAGCATACAAGCAATAACAATCGATAATTCTGTATATCTAATCAATTACTTTTTTCTTTCCTTAAGTAAACGCTGGAATTTTTTAACAACATTGACAGCACAATAACAAATGGCCATATCTGATGTAACATAAGTACGGATCATATGGCAGAACCTATCAATTAGGGAAAGGTAGAATCTTGAGACTGGTAACTCTATACCTCACATCACTGCAAAAACTCTGAAAATCATGCACAAGCAAGCTTTCATCTCTTTCCCACAGTAGAAATGTCAGGTTCTGTGGCTTTTTTGCTTTCTGTGTTTCTAAATAACACCTAATAAAAAGAAACCAGGGACTAAAATGATTTATACCATACAAAGATGTTCACATACACAATTATCCCTCATAAACAGATCATCTGCAGGATGATGGTGCTGGAGATACACGCTTAGAGGAACCAAATATTTTCTTCAGTAATGAAGTCAAAACTGGGCTTAAAGTGTTACTAAACCCCGGACCCTGCATTCACTATATCTGGTCTCCCCGGACCCTGCATTCACTATATCTGGTCTCCCCGGACCCTGCATTCACTATATCTGGTCTCCCCGGACCCTGCATTCACTATATCCGGTTTCCCCGGACCCTGCATTCACTATATCTGGTCTCCCCGGACCCTGCATTCACTATATCCGGTTTCCCCGGACCCTGTATTCACTATATCTGGTCTCCCCGGACCCTGCATTCACTATATCTAATCTCTCACATTACACAGAACATGGAAATGCAATTATTTTAGTAACTATAAACTGCTAAAAACCTTTTCTCATCAGCAGTTAGAGCAGTCTTGTGACCTCTATCAGTGTCCAGCAGAGCACTTGTTAAAGCTTGTAGGAGGAGTTTTCATTCTCCCCTGATTGTCCTATGAGGCTGCATGGCCTTTGACCCTGTATGGACAGCACTGACTGGCCCTGTGCTGATCACATGCACGCCCGCAAGAAAAAAAAACTAGCAATGCATACCAAACTGAGCATGTGCAGCTTGTCCCCAAGGCTCTGTTTTATCAGCAGATGGATTGGGGACTGTGGAAGAAGGGGAGTATCACAGAAGACAGGATCAAACAGACTGTTTTGCACAGTGCAGAGGAATAACCCCTTAGGTCCCTCAGTGAGTATAACAAGCATGCTTTACTGCATATACAGACTGATTTTACTGTTGTGGGTTTAGTAATACTCACAAATTCTGCATCATTGCGACAAGCACTATAATCACGTAACTACTTTGGTAGTATCACAGACAATACTCAATTGTTTCTGATACATCAATAGAATGTACCAGAACTCAGGATCCTGTTTCTGGTGGACATTACACACAAACTTTCTGTAAATAAACAAAATGTTCTGGGGGCACACTGCTGCCAAGGCTGATTGGATCAGACTAAGTCAGCTGATCTGCGCTCTATGAGTCATAACCCAATGTAATCATTACTTCTGTAGAAGTGTAACAAATTACAAAGTAAAGTAACAGATGTAGCAAATCAACATTACACCATTGAAAGGTTCTAGAAATCCACTAAGGATGTAACAGTAGCTTATTGTAAAAACGTGAACTATACAGTGCCAATAGCTGACTAATCAGAATGGTCGCTCTCCAACACAACCCTTTCCACCGACTCCGAGTCATCAGATTGTGGCTTCTACCTCTCTGGACTTCACAAGCAAGAACTCCAGACAAACAGATAAACACATTGTTGAATTTTTTGTTTGTCAAAGGATTTGCTAGTCTGTTTAGCAGGTTTTGTGATCCACTCATCAGCACAACACAGCACAGCCAGGAAGATGTCCCCAACATTTCCCATTTTTAGTTTTGCGTCTTTTTAAGGTCACCTTCCCATTCACCGGACAATAAATCAGCAGTGTGATTATGTTGATCCATTACGCTAGGGCTCTGTAACTCACATGACTGCCGAAACAGACTTTTTGGCAAGCCCAACAATTGCCTTACATGTTTTTAACCATGTATACAGCTATTTCCTTGGAGTTGTATTCTTTCTTCTGCATTGAAAAAACAAAACGACGGATCCCAGTTGGAGACTGGAGACTCCCTCTTAATAACTGGGAAAGAAGCTAATATTTGACTGTTGGAGTCACCAAGAAGCCAATGGGTGATTAATTCTTTAAGCATCAACCCAAAAGTAAAACATCCACCCCAACCCAATTATACACACCGTTCCTGCCCTTCTCTGCCACTCCTTTCTCTGATAGTCAAACCATTTGTTTACCCTTCGGATGGTGTCATAACTTATACCTGATTGAGGACACCATGCTCCTCAATATTCAGGTCTAATAACTGGCATGTCTGAGCATTGCATCGTAGGAGGAGGTCACATGCTCTTCCATTCCCAAGTACAGGGTGTTTGCAATGCCTGGGACAGAGGAACAGAATATGGTTAAGAGACATATAAGGGGTGGAGCAGTAGAAGACTCTGAATGGACATAGCCTCTTTAACAATCCACATCCACAAGTCCCACTCTAGGCAGGAAAAACAATTATATTTGAACTGGGCTCCTCTACCTTTGCAATGATTAAATGCTCATTAAGTCTAGGAAGAGAGGAATAAACTCCAGCTGGTTCCCTCAAACTGTGTAACCAGTCACCTGAAACTTCTTCTCTACAGTGCTTTGCCACAAGTTACTTTAGGAATGTGGCAAGAACAATTGTCCTACATTGTACAGGAATATACTGAGGGCTCATTGGCAACCCAGAGGGTCAGAGAGAAGAGAAGAACATTGGTGGCCAAGAGGATGAGGAATAAGGTAAATATTGCAGTCTGTTCCTCTGCCCCTGGACATAACAAGCATTTGCACAGCCATTCTCAACCTTTTCACCCCAGAAGAACCCTTGAAACAATTTTCAAGTTTTGGGGAACCCCTGCTAAAACCAATTCATTGATGGTCAATGGCAAACAGATGTACCCCCCTTACAGTGATGATTATTAGGAAGAATCCCCCTCGTGTTCACGGTTAGAATGATCATTGGCGTCATGCTGTTGGCTCTGCCAAGTGGTGTTGGTCCCGGGATTAAGCAAGCAACATTAAATGGGAGATCAATCAGCCACAGATTAAAGTGGAATTTAACTTCCAATGGGTGCTGATTCTCAGAATGACATGTCCCTGGTCCTGCAGCCAACTGGGATACATCATACCAGTCTGTAGGACTGGGTGCACAGAGTTGCCTAGAGCAAGCCAGAGAGCTTACCCAATGCATCCTCAGTAGCTGGCTGCCTGTGTCTGAAAGAGGATCAAGATGGTGGAGTAGGACCCAGTGACCTTGTATGTTGCATGACCAGTGGAATCGTAGGAGGAAACAAATCAGCATGGGGTTGGAGAGGGAGGATTTGAGTGGCCCTTTCATTCAACCCTTTGCAACCTCTGGAGGAACTTTAGGATTCCATTGAACCATGTTGAGAATGGCTGATTAAACCCTTGGAGTGTGGAGTGTTATCCCAGAATTCAGCTGAAACCATTAACAATGCTTCAAAGAGTTCAGCAGAATTAAATGCAAAGTGATCATATTCACCTGCGACATATTTTACCAATGACAGAAAAGGTTACTTTGTTGCATTTTGTAATCCATAACTTTACAACTTCTGCCAAATAAAAGGATTCCACCCATGATCAGAAGACAATTCAGACAGAAAGGACAGGTGCCGTGCTAAGTCATGCTCCTTCCAAGTAATCATTTATCTGCAGCATATGTAAAGATATCTCTACGTTTGGCAGCCTCCACGACACATCGGCAATAACTCAACACAAGCCAGACAGGCCATGATCAGCAAGATTTGGATCATGTCAGTATCTCTGCCTGCACAGCTCTGACTCGCTGCTGGTACATCTGGTACATCACAGCATCACTCTGCTGCTTATCAACGCTCTCTCATCAGATGAGGGAAATTAACCGCAGCACTCACCGGAAGCATGTCGTCAACTCTCCCGTAGTCTTCAGGCACGGGTACTTTGTGGTGGTAATCTTACTCTCCGAACATACTTCCCTGTGGATGGAGAGCAAGAGAAAGCTTATACATGATGCAGGGAAAGAGGTTTAGGCTCATTTAATAAAGCAAACTGCTATACATCCATAAATCTATCATTGCATAGAAAAGCACAGAGACCTAGTAGATGCCACTGGGTCTAAAATACAGAAAGTGATGCAAACAGGTTTTTATATAAAAAGTTAATTAGCATGATGATGGGGAGGGGGAGAAGTAGGAATCAGAGAAGGCAGGTGAACATGTGTCCAATAGAGACACCTGTTCTGGTGACAACTGGAGACATTTTTTTCCCAGGAGGGATTCAGCCTCGGGCACCTCGGGGTGGATTGTGGGTGTGACATAATAGCGCTGACAGTGGGAGGAGCTTAAATCTTTAGGCTAATCCATGTATACACAGTAATTAATGACACAATCCTTGTACACAAAAAAATGTTCATTGTGCCACCAGCAAGTCTCAGGGGTCAGCAGTGCATTATGCACAGCTCAGTGAACGGAGCACAACAAAAAAAAATGACCTCCTTCTCCAAGCAAAGATCTTCCCAGTACAGATCTCCTCCCTAGTACAGATCCACCTCCAGCACAGACCCCCCTCCAAAGACAGATCTCCCTCCTAGTACAGATCCCCCCAGTACAGATCCCCCACCCAGTACAGATCCCCCCCCCACCCAGTACAAAACTCCCCTCTCAGTACAAATTTCCCCCCCCAGTGCAGATCTCCCCCCCCGGTACAGCTTCCAGATCTCCCTCCTAGTACAGATACCCCCCCCAGTAAGATCCTCCTCTAATACAGAACCCCACCCAGTACAGATCTCTCTCCCAGTATAGAACACCCCTTAACACAAATCTACCTCCAGTACAGACCCCCTCTGAAGACAGATCAATCCCCCAAGTAGAGATGTCCCTCCAGTACAGATCCCCCCCAGGTACAGATCTCCCCTCAGTACAGATTTCCCCTACCAGTACAGATATGCCCCCCCCCCCCCCAAGTGCAGATCTCCCCCAGTACAGCTTCCTGATCTCCCTTCTAGTACAGATCCCCCCCCCAGTACAGATCCTCCTCCAGTACAGAACCCCTACCTAGTACAGATCTCTCTCCCAGTATAAACACCCCTTAACACAAATCTACCTCCAGTACAGACCCCCTCTGAAGACAGATCATTCCCCCAAGCAGAGATGTCCCTCCAGTACAGATCCCCTAAGTACAGATCTCCTCTCAGTACAGATTTCCCCTACCAGTACAGATATGCCCCCCTTCCCCCCAGTGCAGATCTTCCCCCAACACAGTTTCCAGCTCTCCCCCCAGCACAGTTTCCAGATCTCCCTCCTAGCACAGATCCCCCAAGTACAGATCATTCTGCAGTACAGATCCCACCAGTACAGATCTCCCAGTAAATATCTCCCAACTAATATAGCCCCCCCCCAGTACAAATCTCCCTTCCAGTACAGATCTCCCTCAGTACAGAACACCCCCAATACAGATCTCCCTCCAGTATAGATCCCCCCAGTACAGATCCCTCTCAGTACAGAACACCCCCAATACAGATCTCCCTCCAGTATAGAACCCCCCAGTACAGATCCCTCTCAGTACAGAACACCCCCAATACAGATCTCCCTCCAGTATAGATCCCCCCAGTACAGATCCCTCTCAGTACAGAACACCCCCAATACAGATCTCCCTCCAGTATAGATCCCCCCAGTACAGATCCCTCTCAGTACAGAACACCCCCAATACAGATCTCCCTCCAGTATAGATCCCCCCAGTACAGATCCCTCTCAGTACAGAACACCCCCAGTACAGATCTCCCTCCAGTATAGATCCCCCCAGTACAGATCCCTCTCAGTACAGAACACCCCCAATACAGATCTCCCTCCAGTATAGATCCCCCCAGTACAGATCCCTCTCAGTACAGAACACCCCCAGTACAGAACATTGAGATTTAAAATCACACAATTTGTGTGCAGTTTCAGCATGATTTCTGAAGACTTTATTGCTTTTAAGATTTGCAACGATCTCTTGCAATTTGCAGTGCATTTGCATATTCTATGTATGTGAAATCGCAACAAAACTGCAGAAAAAGTAATGCGAGAACTGCTTTAGAAATTGCGCTGCAGCAAATCGCACGTTAAGACGCTGACATTCACATTCATTATATGCGATTTCAGGTGTGATTTCAATTCCCAAATCGTACTGGTATGACCGGCACTAAAGGGGACCAAGGCAGCAAAAAAACCCGACAGGTATTCTAATCCCTCTATTCTATTCAAAACTAAAAATTATGTTTTGCTTTTCGTTTCACTAAGGCCCCATTCCCATATGTGTGTCGTGTGAATTTGCTTTCCTGTGGCATGCATGGGTTAGCTCATACACTGTAGGGGCCAGTTCACACTACATGCGTTTCAGTTGCTTATTTTCTGCATCCAAAATGCACAGAAAGTAGGTTATAAGGTTGTCAATGTCATAGTTCACATCAGTGCTCGCAGTTCCAGTGCGTTCCAGCTGCAGAAAAAAAAAGTAGAACATGCTGCATTTTGTCTGCACAGAACTGTACTAGAATGTGGTAAAACGCATCAAAAGTGCACCAAAAACACACTGGAAAACACATGTCTCTAATAAAATGGAAGAAAAAGAGAGGGGGGAAAAATGAACTGGAATGCATAACAAAATGCACTGAAACGCTTCAAAAACCCATCAAAAATGCACTGGAACGCACCAAAAACATAAAAAAAACATGCAAAAAATGCATCCAGAACGCATCTGGACTGTGTTTCTATAGAGTTAGACCACTCTAGATGCAGTGCAGTGCGTTTTTTTTTTCTGCATCAAAAATGCATGCACAGTGTTCTCCATGTATTCCAATGGCCCTAGTTCACACCATACTGTCAGTTCCAATCAGCTTACAGTGCAGAAAAAAAAGTAGAACATGCTGCATTTTTTCTGCACAGAACTATACTGGAATGTGGTAAAATGCATCAAAAGACGCATAAAAGCACACTGGAACGCACATGGCTCTGAATAAATTGAAGAAAAAGAGAGGGAAAAAAATTAACTGGAATGCATAAAAAAACGCACCAGTTTCCAGTGCCAAAAAAAAAAAGTAGAAAACATACTGCATTTTTTCTGCACAGAACCATACTGAAACATGGCCAACTGCATCAAAACTGCACCGGAACTGCTTGCGGTGTGAACTGTAAGCGCTGGTTCACTCTATAGAAACGCAGTCCAGATGCGTTCCGGAGGCGCTTTTGCATGCGTGTTTTTGACGCGTTCCAGTGCGTTTTTATTATGCATTCTAGTTCATTTCCCCCCCCCTCTCTATTTCTTCAATTGGAATAGGGACATGTGCGTTCCAGTGCGTTTTGATGTGTTCCAGGGTGTTTTTGATGCGTTCTGGATGCATTTTTTTGCATGGGTTTTTTTATGTTTTGGGCGCGTTCCGGTGCATTTTTGATGAGTTTTTGACATGTTTCAGTGCGTTTTTATGCATTTCAGTTCATTTTTCCTCCTCTCTTTTTTTTCAATTTAATTAGAGACATGTGCATTCCAGTGTGTTTTTGGTGCGTTTTTTATGTGTTTTACCGCATTCCAGTACAGTTCTGTGCAGAAAAAATGCAGCATGTTCTACTTTTTTTTTCTGCAACCGGAACGCACTGGAACTGCGAGCACTGATGTGAACTACGACATTGACAACCATATCACCTACTTTCTGTGTGTTGGATACAGAAAAAAAGCAACTGAAACGCGTGTAGTGTGAACTGACCCCAAGCAAAAACATATCTGGAATGCATCCGGGGTGCGTTTTTGTAGTGTGAACTGGCCCTAAGGGCTTCCTTATGCGTGACAAATGCACCAAAGAAACTCCTTTTCAGGTGGGGAGGCGCACACATTTTTTTATCCGCATGTTTTGTCACGCTGCAAAGTGTGCGTTTTGGGGTGTCATTAACAATTAATGGCACTGCAAGTGCAAGGCGTGTTTTCTGTGTGTCCCAGGAACGAGCACAGAACCATGCTCTGCTGCGCACATTCCCGGCATATATGGATATGAATGGTCATTAAAGAGCAACTCCACTGCCGAGCCCAAACACTAACGAATCGCCATCGCCGACCAATGAATTGCTTCAAAAATGTCACTCAGTGACTCCATATGACTTTCTTAGGGGGGAGGGGCTGCTGAGATAAAATCATCAAAATGAGTACAAATACATCTCCAAAAATCAGATGTTTATAAATATTTAAACAGAAAATTCTCCTCCAATTTATCTTGGCAAGATTTGCTGCATTGTAACATTCTATTCTGGTACAAAGTATTCTGAATGTGTCCTGCAGCCCAACACAGGACCTGTCATAGGGGAGGGACACACGGTACTGAACATTTCCAGGGCTGTGATAGCACTCCTACAGTGCAGGAACCCGTCATAGGTGAGGGACACACGGTACTGAACATTTCCAGGGCTGTGATAGCACTCCTACAGTGCAGGAACCCGTCATAGGGGAGGGACACACGGTACTGAACATTGCCAGGGCTGTGATAGCACTCCTACAGTGCAGGAACCCGTCATAGGTGAGGGACACATGGTACTGAACATTGCCAGGGCTGTGATAGCACTCCTACAGTGCAGGAACCCGTCATAGGTGAGGGACACATGGTACTGAACATTGCCAGGGCTGTGATAGCACTCCTACAGTGCAGGAACCCGTCATAGGTGAGGGACACATGGTACTGAACATTGCCAGGGCTATCACAGCACTCCTACAGTGCAGGAACCCGTCATAGGGGAGGGACACATGGTACTGAACATTGCCAGGGCTGTGATAGCACTCCTACAGTGCAGGAACCTGTCGCAGGGGAGGGACACACGGTACTGAACATTGACAGGGCTGTCACAGCACTCCTACAGTGCAGGAACCTGTCATAGGGGAGGGACACACCGTACTGAACATTGCCAGGGCTGTGACAGCACTCCTACAGTGCAGGAACCTGTCGTAGGTGAGGGACACACGGTACTGAACATTGCCAGGGCTGTCACAGCACTCCTACAGTGCAGGAACCTGTCGTAGGTGAGGGACACACGGTACTGAACATTTCCAGGGCTGTCACAGCACTCCTACAGTGCAGGAACCTGTCGTAGGGGAGGGACACACAGTACAGAACATTTCCAAGGCTGTGACAGCACTCCTACAATGCAGGAACCTGTCGTAGGGGAGGGACACACGGCGCTGAACATTACCAGGGCTGTGACAGCACTCCTACAGTGCAGGAACCTGTCGTAGGGGAGGGACACACGGCGCTGAACATTGCCAGGGCTGTCACAGCACTCCTACAGTGCAGGAACCTGTCGTAGGGGAGGGACACACGGTACTGAACATTTCCAGGGCTGTCACAGCACTCTTACAGTGCAGGAACCTGTCATATGGGAGGGACACACGGTACTGAACATTTCCAGGGCTGTCACAGCACTCCTACAGTGCAGGAACCTGTCATAGGGGAGGGTCACACGGTACTGAACATTTCCAGGGCTATCACAGCACTCCTACAGTGCAGGAACCTGTCATGGGGAGGGACACACGGTGCTGAACATTTCCAGGGCTGTCACAGCACTCCTACAGTGCAGGAACCTGCCTGTCATAGGGGAGGGACACACGGCGCTGAACATTGCCAGGGCTGTCACAGCACTCCTACAGTGCAGGAACCTGTCATAGGGGAGGGACACACGGTACTGAACATTTCCAGGGCTGTTACAGCACTCCTACAGTGTAGGAACCTATCGTAGGTGATGGACACACAGTACAGAACATTTCCAGGGCTGTGATAGCACTCCTACAGTGCAGGAACCTGTCGTAGGTGATGGACACACGGCACTGAACATTTCCAGGGCTGTCACAGCACTCCTACAGTGCAGGAACCTGTCATAGGGGAGGGACACATGGTACTGAACATTTCCAGGGCTGTCACAGCACTCCTACAGTGCAGGAACCTGCCTGTCATAGGGGAGGGACACACAGCGCTGAACATTACCAGGGTTGTGACAGCACTCCTACAGTGCAGGAACCTGTCGTAGGGGAGGGACACACGGTACTGAACATTTCCAGGGCTGTCACAGCACTCCTACAGTGCAGGAACCTGTCATAGGGGAGGGACACACGGTACTGAACATTTCCAGGGCTGTCACAGCACTCCAACAGTGCAGGAACCTGTCATAGGTGATGGACACACAGCACTGAACATTTCCAGGGCTGTGATAGCACTCCTACAGTGCAGGAACCTATCATAGGTGATGGACACACAGCACTGAACATTTCCAGGGCTGTCACAGCACTCCTACTGTGCAGGAACCTGTCGAAGGGAAGGGACACACGGTACTGAACATTTCCAGGGGTCTGCAGGGCTGTGAAAGCACTCCTATAGTGCAGGAACCTGTCATAGTTGCAGAATACACAATACAGATAATACAGAAAACATGTCCAGGGCTCAGCAGCTGTCTGAGGACTGTGATAGCATTCCTACAGTGCATGAACCTATCATAGGTGTAGATGAGGAACACATATTACAGAAAATAAAGAACACATTTTCAGGGGGCAGCTGTCTGAGGGCTGTGATAGCATGCCTACAGTGCGGGAACCTGTTAGAGGCGTAGAAGAGAAATACAGAATACAGAAAATTCAGAAGAACACATTTTCAGGGGTCTACATCTGTCTGATGGCCATGACAGCACTCCTACAGCGCAGGAACCTGTCATAGGTGTAGATGAGGAACACACAGTACAGAAAATAAATCAGCTGGGAAGGTGATGATGAAGATGAGAGGTAAGGGCCACAGGGGCCCCTCCACCTGTAGCTCCTACAACGTGACTCACCTGTCACTTTCCACCTCCTCCCTGTAGGTCCAGGCCAGTCCCAGGGGCAGGAGCAGCAAGAGGCAGCCCAGGCACAGGCAGACCCCCCGGGCCCCTCTCTCACACATTGGCCCCTACTCTTCTATGCCCGGCTGGGTGAAGTCCTGCGCTGGGCGCGCTACAGGGGGCGCTCGGGAGTCCGCTGGACAGCCGTGTCCGGGTTGGAGTCGGCCGGGCAGAGGAGGATCGGCCGGTGTATCGGGCTGGAGGCGGAGCGCTCAGATCCCAGACAGGACGGGACAGAGGAGAGGAGCCGACAATCCCGGAGCGGCTGCTGCCGCTGACGATGTCTTCCTGCTGGATCCCTGCTGTGGATTCCGTCCGATCCTTCCAGATCACCTTCTCACTCCGGATCCCTTCTATTAAATCCCCTTCACTTCACACAGATCGGCTAGGAGTCCTCAATCCTGCCTGGATCCTTGGCCTGGGATCCTCTTGGATTGTCGCAGATTGCCTATCGGATCCAGATCCCTTCAATGCGATTCTTGCAGATCACCTACTCAGGCTGGATCCCTTGCCTTGGATTCCTTCTGTTTCCTGTAGATCACCTAGTTATCCTCGATCCCTATTTAATTGTCGCAGTTCACCTATCGGATCCTGATCCCCACAAAAAGATCTTGCATTCGATTTATTCCTGGTAGATCGCTTAGTCGGTCTGTATTCTTTTGATTGGCTTCCTTCTGGTGGCTGTAGATCTCCTGTTAGGCTTGGATCCCTTTTAATTGTGGCAGATCGCCTATCAGATCTAGATCCCTTCTGATTGTGGTAGATCCCCTATCAGATCCCTCGATTAGAATTCCTTCTGACTCTTCAGATCTCCCTTTCAGTTTGAATCTCTAGCATGTGTCCACTTTTATCTGTGTCAGATCACCTATCAGATCTAGATCCTTTGAGTGTGATCTCTCGATTAATTTTGCAGTCTGGATCCTTTTGCAGATCACTTATTGGATCTTGTTCTCTTGCCTTAGATTTCCTTCTGTTCTTGCAGGTCACCTGTTTAATCTGGATCCTGTGCACTGGCTTCCTTGTGATTCTAGTGGGTCACCTAATTAGTATGGATCCTTTGCATGAGATCTCTGGTTCCTGAAGGTCACCTACTGGATTCTTTGCATGAGATCTCTGGTTCCTGAAGGTCACCTACTGGATCCTTTGCATGAGATCCCCTCTGGTTCCTGAAGGTCACCTACTGGATCCTTTGCATGAGATCCCCTCTGGTTCCTGAAGGTCACCTACTGAATCCTTTGCATGAGATCCCCTCTGGTTCCTGAAGGTCACCTACTGGATCCTTTGCAACATGGCAGCAGGTCCTTCTAACTCTTGCAGAAGATTACCTGTTGGATCACTTGCAATAGATAGATCCCTTCTGCTTCTTCCAAAGAAGCTGTACTTGTACCAGATCCCTGTTGCTTTTCCTAGATTAGCTGTTGATCACTTGTACCAGATCCCCTTTCCTTCTCTGCCTGTAGGATGTGTGTCTTGTGCTGTAGATCCCTCCTGATTGCTATGGCAGATCACCTTGGACTTGTACAGTGAACAGGTTGATGGATCCCCTCCTGGATACTAATGTTGGCTCAGCTGTGACTTTTCCTCCTGAAGGTGACTTTTATTGTCCAGTAAGTACTCCCAGCGCTCCTGGCACAACGTTGCATGTGTTGTCCCCCTGCTCCATGGATCTGTCCCAGCCTTGTCTATGTGTGCTGATTGCCTTGCCTGTCATTCAGCTCCTCAGCCTGTCCTCTCTGCTCTGATCCTGGCTTTCCCTCCAAGGTGGGATTGATTTTAGGCTTTCATGTGACAGGTTTTGGATTGCTGAGTTTCTGGGATGTTTTTAGTGCACAGAGGTCCAGGGATGGGGGGTGGGGGGGGGAGGGGCTGTGTCTGGTATGTCATACAGGGGGGGGGGGCTGAACCTCTTCATCTGGCCCCCGATAGACGAGTCACTATCTGCCTGGACTCCCTGAATGAAACATCACAACCACCAATCACAGGATTTCTGACCTGCTTCTGAAAATGCTGGTTGCCTGGCTGTCAGGACTCTGTGAGTTACTGGTCTAGAGCAAGTAAGTGAACTTGGAGCTCCTGATTTAGAATAGAATAGAGAACCTGGTCCCAGTTCAGCGACTACAGAAGAGTGAGCCAGCAGGTCAGCATGACAGCCAGGAACACAGAAATGACAACTTCAGCAGCACCTCTGTCTTCTATAACATGTCTGAATAAGCATTTCTTTATATATTATAGTTTGAATCATTCCACCATTTACTGTCCCTGCAAGTCATGTCTTTATACAGTTTACAAATGTGATGTCCCATTCCATATCGTCCCGATTATATATCCTACGGAACAGCAAATATTCTCCATGTAGTGGATAGCTCTGCTTTTCAGCAATGCAGCCCAGTGCTGGTGATGCAAATGAGCCCCTCCAGCCAGAGAATGTTTACCTTGTATAATGTTTATAGAGCCAAAATGGTTTTTGTTTTTATTTTTTTTTAGAGGGGAGATAGAGTAAGAAAGGGTTAAAAACCCCTTCGAGTTTATTTATTGCAACCCCTTTATTTATTAATAACTCACTTTATTTATGTATTAAAAACCCCTTTAAGTTTATAGATTACAACCTCTTTCATTTTGTATTTAATAAAAAAAAACAATTTAATCAATTATTAATAACCCACCTTATTTATTAAAACACTTTATTTATTTAAAAAAAAAACTTTATTTATTAAAAACCCACTTTTATTAATTTATTTCAGGTACTTATATAGCGCCATCAATTTGCGCAGCGCTTTACATATATATTGTACATTCACATCAGTCCCTAACCCTCAAGGGGCGTACAATCTAAGGTCCCTAACTCACATTCATACATACACATACTAGGGACAATTTAGACAGGAACCAATTAACCTATTAGCATGTCTTTGGAGTGTGGGAGGAAACCGAAGTACCCGGAGGAAACCCACGCAGGCACAGGGAGAACATGCAAACTCCAGGCAGGTGGTGCCATGGCTGGGATTCGAACCAACAACACTAGTACTGCCAGGCAGAAGTGCTAACCATTTAGCCACTGTGCTGCCCATGATTAATTTATTTAATTATTAGTAACGCACCTTATTTATTTTAAAAAACATTATATTTTTCTGTTTTTTTTAAAAACGCACGTTAATGATTTATTTATTTATTTAATAATAACCCACCTTATTTATTTAAAAAAAAAAACACTTTATTAAAAACCCTCTTTAATGATTTATTTATTTATTAATTACCCACCTTCCCACCTTTAATTTTTTTTTAAAAAACACTTTATTTATTTTTAAAAACCCACATTAATGATTTATTTTTTTTATTAATAACCCACCTTATTTATTAGAAACACTTTATTAAAAAAAACACTTTTTCATTAAAAACCCACTTTATTTATTTATTTATTAACCCACCTTATTTATTTAAAAAAACACTTTATTAAAAACCCATGATAATGATTTATTTTTTTTATTAATAACACACCTTATTTATTAGAAATACTTTATTAAAAAAACACTTTTTCATTAAAAATCCACTTTAATTATTTATTTATAACCCACCTTATTTATTTAAAAAAAAACACTTTATTAAAAACCCATGATAATGATTTATTTATTAGTAACCCACCTTATTTATTAGAAACACTTTATTAAAAAAAACACTTTTTCATTAAAAACCCACTTTAATTATTTATTTATTAATAACCCACATTATTTATTAAAAAAAAACACTTTATTAAAAAAACACTTTATTTGTTTATTTAAAAAAAAAAACACTTTATTTCTTTATTAAAAACCTACTATATCAAAACTCACTTTATTCATTTATGAATCCCCCCTCCCCCTTTATTTATTTATTTGTTTATTTAATTAAACCCCCCATTGCGTTTGTTTATTTACTTGAACACCATTTATGTATTCATTTAAAACCTCCTTTATTTATGTATTTATTTAGTTATTAAAAAGCCCTTTCAGTTTATTTTTGTGCTGTGACCCACTAGCAGGGGTAGGCAACCTGCAGCTCTCTAGCTGTTGTGGAACTACATTTCCCATGAGACATTGCAAAATTGACAGTTACAGCTATGACTTGCAGAGGCATGATGGAACTTGTAGTCCTGCGACAGCTGGAGAGCCGCATTTTGCCTACTCCTGCACTAGGGAGATTTTCCTTCATGTCCTATCACGGGGACACAAAAGGAAGTGAGAGGAAACCTTTACAAAGTGAAGCGAAAGTCCCCTCTTGGACAGGTGTCCCCTTTGGATGTTTTCCTCTGACCTCTGGTTCTGGTGACAACTTACATTTTGGATTTATTTCAGGTACTTATATAGCTCAGACAATTATGCAGTCTTTAGATATATATTGTACATTCACATCAGTCCCTAACCCTCAAGGGGTGTACAATCTAAGGTCCCTAATTACATTCATACATACACATACTAAGGACAATTTAGACAGGAGCCAATTAACCTCCCAGCATGTCTTTGGAGTGTGGGAGGAAACCGGAGTACCTGGAGGAAACCCATGCAGGCACAGGGAGAACATGCAAACTCCAGGCAGGTGGTGCTGTGGTTGGGATTCCAACCAATGACCCTAGTACTGCCAGGCAGATATCTCTTTCTGTCTGGGTGACAATGGACAGATGGTGAGAGCAAATTAACCCAATGGGGAGCCAGAGAGCAATAAAACTTGATAGGGGTTCTAGTACTCACCCCTCCCCCCCACTTCCCTCCAATATCCACAAAATCCAACTAAGTATGGGCTATATAAAATCAATCACATTGCAGTAATGTGCAGAAACAACAAACACACATCAGCGTGTGGCACTGCTGGACAGGAATGGTGTGTGAGCCGCTTGCAGTGTGTTGGCAGCCCATTCATTTGGATATGACCCCTTAGCACAGCATGCATTGACGCATGGCAACACACACTGCTACAGTGTGAACGGGCCCTGATTATCCTGAAGTATCTTGCCTGACTGTTGCCTCTCAGAAAATGAATCATGGGGCTCATTCACATGACAGCACCATAGAAAACAAGCGTATCCCTGCAGCCAAGAGCGAAGACGTGCGCACATCTACCTGTGCTGGCAATCGCACAGCTAAACATTTGCTACAGGGATGCATTAGTGAAAACTAGACGCATGGAAATCCTCAGATGTGCAGTTACCAGCATACAGCCGCAACCTGTGTTTGATCTATGCTCCATGCATACTAGCGGGTTTTTTTTCCTAAGCTGAAAAAATGCTGGATAAAAAATGCTGCAAATAGTGTTTTTTAGTAAAAATTAAGAGCATTTAGGAGCATTAGTGTTTTATTAGTGAAGTAACAGTATATGTAGAGGAAAAAAAAGCTGTTAGGAGCATTAGTGCTAACACTGACGTACAAAGCTGTTCATAATACTGCCCCACGCTACATCACCGATCTGGTATCCAAATACCACCCAAAACGCACTCTCCGCTCCTCACAAGACCTCCTTCTCTCTAGTTCCCTGGTCTCCTCCTCCCATGCCCGTCTCCAGGACTTCTCAAGGGCTTCCCCCATCCTCTGGAACTCCCTACCCCAACCCATCAGTTTATCACCTACTCTCCTCTCCTTTAGGCACACCCTGAAAACCCATCTCTTCAGGGAAGCCTACCCCGCCCTCAGCTAATTGCCGATCTCCTCCACTCTTCCTACCACTCCATCCCCCACAGCTATCTCCTCCTGTACCACTCTCCCCTCCCTCCTAGATTGTAAGCTCCAAGGAGCAGGGCCCTCGAACCCCTCGTGTATTGAATCATATTGTTACTGTACTGTCTCGTGTATTGTCTCCCATTATAATGTACAGCGCTGAACAAACTGTTGGCGCTGTATAAATCCTGTATAATAATAATAATTAGTGTTTTATTAGTGATTGAACAGTATATGTAGAGGAAAAAAAAGCTGTTAGGAGCATTAGTGCTAACACTGACGTACAAAGCTGTTCATAATACTGCCCCACGCTACATCACCGATCTGGTATCCAAATACCACCCAAAACGCACTCTCCACTCCTCCCAAGACCTCCTTCTCTCTAGTTCCCTGGTCTCCTCCTCCCATGCCCACCTCCAGGACATCTCCAGGGCTTCCCCCATCCTCTGGAACTCCCTACCCCAACCCTTCAGTTTATCACCTACTCTCCTCTCCTTTAGGTGTACCCTGAAAACCCATCTCTTCAGGGAAGCCTACCCCACCCCCTGCTAATTTCTGAACTCCTCCACTCTTCCTACCACTCCATCCCCCACAGCCATTTCCTCCTGTATCACTATCCCCTCCCTCCTAGATTGTAAGCTCCAAGGAGCAGGGCCCTCGAACCCCTCGTGTATTGAATCGTATTGTTACTGTACTGTCTCCCATTATATTGTAAAGCGCTGAGCAAACTGTTGGCGCTATCTAAATCCTTAATAATAATAATAATTAGTGTTTTATTAGTGATTTAACAGTATATGTAGAGGGAAAAAAAGCTGTTAGGAGCATTTTAGTGGCATTTAGGAACATTTAGTGTTTCTTTCTGCTGGTTCCCAAAAAACGCAACATTGCATTTTTTTTTTTTGCTTCCAAAAACACTTTTTTTTTTCTGGTCCTAGAAGCTGAAGCTTGAAAAACACTTCTAGCCTACAATAATGTGCATGGACACATAGGACTATTCTGTGCTTCTAGGGACAGAAAAAAACGCTCATAACCAGCTGCTAGGAGCTTAAAAGTAAGCTAGTGTGCACAGAGCCTTATACAGGAGGCATCGTTTCTGTGTGTAGGATCGGTTTTAACCACTTGCCCTCCAGAGGATTCACCCCCCTTCCTGACCAGGTCATTTTTTGCGATACAACGCCGTCTGACAATTGCGCAGTTATGCAACATTGCAAATTAAATTTACGCCCTTTTCTTCCTACAAATTGAGCTTTCTTTCGGTGGTATTTGATCACCTGTGTGTTTTTTATTTTTTGCGCTATAAACAAAAAAAGACAGACAATTCTGAAAAAAAACATTTTTTTTGACTTTTTGCTATTAATCATGTTCCGTAAAAAAATTTAAAAATCAAATTTAGTCATAAATTCAGGCTAAAATGTATTCTGCGTCATGTCTTTGCTAAAAATCCCAATATGTGTAAATTAATTTTTTTTTTTTTTTTTTTTAAGTCCGCAAACGTGCAACTATAACGTAAAAACCCGTAAGTGTCCGCAAAAAAGTGCAAGTGCAAGAACACCACACGAAAAACGTGCACTTAGGGGTGTGTTTGTCCTACCCCCGAAAGGGTTGGACCGTTCACCCGATCCCCCGGGGCACAAAGCTCCTGACAGGGACAAGGTTCCCATTTGGTCCTCCTGGCCAAAAGGCCTGGTGGACCACCGTTCCTTATGCCCAGCCGAAGCCGGACATCCAGTACTAGGCAAGGGGGTTCTCCCGAAGAGAAAACCCCCTAGGGATCAGGGGAGGAAGGAACCGTATGGCCACACATCCTCCCCCTAGACTTCAGGTAAGGCCCGAGGACCCACACCCTCCATCCGTGAAAAACACACACATAAGAACAGAAAAAGTGACAAAACGTGGGAGTGGTTTAAATAAATAGAATAAAATAAAAAAGTGGTACCGTGCCTAATAGTGCACAGACCAGGCCCTGAGGCCTGTAGCAAAAATTGCCCTGGACTTAGCCAAAAGACCTGGTCCTTAGGGCGCTGTGCAAAAAGAAGTGAAAAACAGTGGCCATGTGTCATCTTCACACCGTGGGGTCCCACACCCAAGTGTTACTAGTGACACCCCTGAGAGCGTCTTCCCCAGGGGGCACTGAGTTTGCGGACTTTTTGCGTCCCCAGCCCCAGGCCAGACCAAGGTAGCACGTTCAGATCAGGAGGTACTGGGTCTTTCCGGTCTCCCCAGAGGAATTACTCCCAAGGCCCCAGAACGAATCATGGCGCTCCCTGGTTTCTGTCCCTCCGGTACTAGCCTTCCGGACCCCCATCATACCAGTGAGGGTACTATACAACAACCATCCCCGTAAACTAGAATGGTCGGGAGCACCCCCACTGGACACTGATAAGAACAGATACTACACTTGATCTTAGCCAAAAGGCAGAGAAGCGAAATTAATTGATTTACGTGAAAGTCATAGCATCTACAAATGGCGGGATATACTGGAATTTTTTTTTTTTTCATACTAGTAATGGCGGTGATCAGTGACTTATGGCGGGACTGCAGTGGGCATTCTGACACTGGGGGGGAACTGACTAACTGCCACTGACATCCCCAGTGACACCAATACAGTGATCAGTGCTAATAAAAAGCACTGCCACTGTACTAATGGCAGTGGGCAGGAAGGGGTTAACATCTGGGGCGATCAAAGGGTTAACTGTGCTGTGTGTGGTTTACTGAGCAAGCATGCTGCTTTGTATGGCTCTGCTGTGCATGCTGAAGCTGACGGGAGAGATCTGTATTGTTTACACACAGGTCTCTCCCGTCACTGTTCCTCGGCGATCGCTGGGTGCCGGCGGGGAGTCTCCAGCTTTGACCTGATGATCGACATCTGTAGCCGCCAATGCAGTGTGGGTAGGGCGGCGCAAGAACACGCCCCCTACCCGGAAATACAAAATCACGTACAGGCGTACCTCGGTTTACGAACGCCTCGGTTAACGTAATTTTCGGTTTACAAATGAAAATCCATTGAAAATAATGGCTCAGTTTACACATTTTTTCACAATATGAATGGATTAATTGGTTTTCAATGCATTTACAACATTTTTTTAATCATGTCCCTTTATGCTTTTAAAGTGCACTATATAAAAAGTTTTGAACTGATAAGACTTTTTTTACTTTTTTCTGACCTCCGGAACGGATTAATTGATTTTCAATGACCTAATTTTTAATCACTTCCCTGTACAATATTTATGCCTTTAACCCCTCGCCTACAGGGCACTTATACCCCCTTCCTGCCCAGGCCAATTTCCAGCTTTCAGCGCTGTTTCACTTTGAATGACAATTGCGAGGTCATACAACACTGTACCCATATGAAATTTTTATAATTTTTTTGTGACAAATAGAGCTTTATTTTGGTGGTATTTAATCACCTCTGGGTTTTTTATTTTTTCTTAGTTTTTGATATACAATTTTGTAAATAAGTGATTTTTCTCCTTCACTGATGTGCACTAATGAGGCTGCAGTGATGGGCACTGATAGGCTGCACTGATGGACACTGATAGGTGGCACTGATGGGCACTGATGAGGCACTGGTAGGTGGCACTGATGGGCATTGACCGGCATCACTGCTGGGCACTGAAAGGCAGCACTGATATATGGCACTGATAGGAGGCACTGACTGGCACTGATAGGCGGCACTGACTGACACTGTTAGGTGGCCTTCACTTGCACTTAATGGCGGCACTGACTGGCACTGATAGGTGGCACTGACAAGCACTGATAGGAGGCACTGACTGGTAATGATAGGTGTCACTGGCTGGCACTGTTAGGCGGCACTGGCTGGCACTGTTAGGTGGCACTGACTGGCACTGATAGGCGGCACTGACTGGCACTGATAGGAGGCACTGACTGGCACTAATAGGCGGCACTGTTAGGTGGCACTGGCTGGCACTGTTAGGCGGCACACACTGGCACTGATAGGCGGCACTGTTAGGTGGCACTGACTGGCACTGTTAGGTGGCACTGGCTGGCACTGATAGGTGGCACTGACTGGTACTGATAGGCAGCACTGACTGGCACTGATAGGCGGCACTGACTGGCACTGATAGGTGGCACTGGCTGGCACTGTTAGGCGGCACTGGCTGGCACTGATAGGCAGCACTGACTGGCACTGTTAGGTGGCACTGGCTGGCACTGTTAAGCGGCACTGATAGGTGGCACTGACTGGCACTGATAGGTGGCACTGATTGGCAGCACTGACGGGTGACACTGAAAGGCAGCTCAGACGGGCACTAATATGTAGCATTGATGTACACTGGTAGGCACTGATATGTGGCATTAATGTGGCACTGATGGGCACTGGCATGTGGCACTGATGAGCACTGACAGCTGGCACTGATGGACACTGACAGCTGGCGCAGCTGGGGCTACACTGATCATCAGGGCACACTGATCATCAGTGCCCTGATGATCAGTGTACATGTCCCCTCCGCGGAATGCCGATTTCTGGCTCTCCTCTGTCAGCGTGACAGCTCCAGAGGAGAGAAATGCAGATAACCGGCATTTCCCTGTTTACATGTGATCAGCTGTGATTGGACACAGCTGATCACATGACCGAGCCGACATCTTCGGCTCTTTCCGTGATCGGTGATCTGCTGTGTCCGAGGGACACAGTGCACCGCCGATCGCCGCGCTGCACACTCCCTGAGCCACACATGCGCAGTGAGACTGGGAGGACGTCATATGACGTCCTCCCAGAACGAGAGAACCACCTTGCGCCCGTCATATTGGTGGGCGGGAGGCGGTTAAAGTGCACTTTATAAAGAGGTTTGAACAGATAAGACTTTTTTTTACTTTTTTCTGACCTCCAGAATGGATTAATTGGTTTTCAATTCATTCGTATGGGAAATTGCGTTTCGGTTTATGAATTTTTTGCAACACGGAAAGTCCCGCAGAACGAATTAAATTCGTAAAATGAGGTACGCCTGTATATATATGTGATTTTGCGCAGCCCTGTTGCAGTATTTCTTCTATAGGACGGTGGGGAAGCGGTTAATAGTAGAAAATTTAAATTTTAGTCAGCAGGGTTCTATATATAAACTACATAAACACATGTTTAAGATTAAAAGAAAACTAAAATCTTTGGATAAGTTAGGATAAGTTTAGGTGTACCTTTGCCACACCTTTAAAAAGTGATCCACAGTGGATCACTTTTCAGAGGCGTTTGACACCAAAACTGGTGCAACTTTACATCATGTATTCCCATCACATCAGGTGTGCCCATCAGAGTGCTCCTTTACATCAGGTGTCCCCATCACAGTGCCCCCTTACACTCAAAGTACCCCTTTCTATCATATTCCACATCAGAGTGCCCCTTTACATCACATGTGCCCATTAGAGTTCCCCTTTCCACAGTATGGGTCCAATTGTGCCCCCTTCACATAAAATGTGCCCATCAGAGTGCCCCTTAACATTCAATGTGCCCATCAGAGTGCCCCCATAAGACTACACCCTACCTTGAGGGCAGACAGGAGCTGTGCCGGGATCCTTGCTGGACACTTGTGTACAGGCAGGGAGCTGGAGCCAGAGAGACATTGAGCTAAAAAAGGGGCGGGGTGCACACATGGTGTCGCGTTGCCTTGACGACCACCCTGCCCCATGGCGGATCTGTCATTGCAGGCTGGCGGTCTGGGCGGCAGCATTGCTGGGGCCATTCACAGACCACGGTCCGCCTTTTAGTGACCGCTAGCCTGGCATAGATGTGAACGTGTCCCATAGGAAACCATGTTAAATGGACCCCCTAAAAAAAACCGTGAGCAGGAAGTCACTTAATGGCCCCCCAATGCACCTGTGCTACATACAAAAATTGATGGGGTCGGGTGTGTTGCCCACCCATTCAAATGGGCTGCATCAATGCACAGCACAGTGACACGTGACATAACATGTTAAGGCCAGGCACCAGACCTCAGCATGATTTAAAATGTTCTTTAAATGCATATAAATGCAGGTTTTACAGTGCCAGTGTGAATGAGGCGTAGTGGTGTATTTATAAAACAAATTGCATAGCAATTCACCTAGTGAAGACTCATGTCTGTTCGTTCTGTGCAAAGGAGGCAGAAACACTAATTGTTAAGATATATCCCGTGAAAGTCACGGTTTTAATTTATTTTAAAATGAAAAATACCTCATTTGGCCACCAGATGGCGCCAAGGACCATAGGAACTTCCTAAGATACTTAACACCATCTAGTGGCCAGATGTGGGATTTTTCATTTTAAATCCATGACAAACATTCAACCAGCACAGGAAATAGCCAAATAGCACTCTTTTTTTTTTGCTCCATTCACATTTTACTGGTTGAATTGCAATGTAAATTTTTAAAACTATACCCCTAACATATAACAAAGGGCGAGAACAGTATTTTATTTACTAATATGGCAACTGGTTTTATTGCAGAATGACTAGATGTCATTCTAGTTGGGTTTACATCTACTTTAACCCTTAGTGGTTAAGAAAAAATAATAAAATGTTTTAATAAAAAAACGCCTTTACTTTAAAGTGTTACTAAAAATATTTAATCACTGCAGGATGCTCCTTCTTCCAACTCCGTCACTGGGACAGGGAGTGAGGGGAAATTTCCTCAATGAAACTTAGACAACAGAAAAAAACCCACAATCCATACTCTATTCAAAACGAATAAACATAGTTTTGGCATTATACTGTATATACTGTAGTTGAAGCTTTGAAACCTGGTAATGATTTTTCACTGAACCTGTCAATCGCGGAAAGACCACGAACATAATGCTGAACCCTATTGAAGTCTATGTGAGAAAAATCTTGTAAACTCTTTTTATGGCCTTTGTAGCACCACCCCCGAAGGATCCGCTTGGTAATTTTGGGTCCTCTGTTCTGCGCCTCGACTCCAAGAGCTTCAGCCCTTCTGACACACCTGGTTGAATGACAATCAATGCAAGCACGAATAAAGACACAAGTGGAAAATACCCTGACTGTGGGTTATTACCAGTAAATAGACATGCATCCATTTAGTGGTAAATACAATTAAAGTGTTCCTAAACCCAGGACCCTGCATTCACTATATCTGATCTCCCACAGTACACACAACATGGAAATGACATTATTTTAGTAAATAAAAACTGCTAAATACCTTTTCACATCAGCAGTTAGAGCAGTCTTGTGACTTCTGTCAGTTTCCAGCAGAGCACTGGTTAAAGCTTGTAGGAGGAGTTTTCTCCCCTGAATATCCTATGAGGCTGCATGACCCCTGACCTCTGTCTGGACAGTGCTGATTGGCCCTGTGCTGATCACATGCACTCTCCCAAGTAAAAAAAAAAACCTCTATAGCAATGCACACCAAACTGAGCATGTGCAGCTTTCCCCCAACCCTTTGTACTATCAGGAGATTAAATGGGGACAGTAGAAGAAGGGGAGGATCAGAGGAGACAGGATCAAACATTCTTTTCACGCAATGCAGAGGATTAACCCCTCACAGTGAGTATAACAATCATGCTTTACTGCATATACAGACTGATTTTACTATTGTGGGTTTAGTAACACTTTAATCAGTGATTGCTTCATAGCCAGCGTCTTAACTGAGAGTGCCATATATTTAATACTATAAGGATACTTTTCCTCCTGGCTTCAGCCAACACGATCTGTTTTCCCAGCGAGCGTTAGAAAGCATCGATCTGCCAGAAACATAAGTTAATTTGTACACATGGCTGTTTTGTGTTGGATAACTTCTTGGAATCGCAAATATTATTTAATGACACAATCACATGGAACACAGACAAAAGGCTTGGTTACTGCTGGCGTAATGCCCTTCGTATTTCATAGGGGCCTGCAGGGAGTATGGAATTTAAAGCATACCTGTTACCCAGTGCCTGGTAGATATCTCTACATTGCAGGCTATGCTAGTATTTCAGGAAATGCTGCCAACAGTTTGCTGGGGACTTGTAGAATATGTAACGTACAGTAGAAGCATTGCAGGAGGTCTATCACAGGAGAAAAAAAAATCCCCCCTCCTTTTCCCCGGGGACCCTGTGCACATAGCACTTGTCTCCATTAACATCTATGCAGTGGATGTTAAGAAAATACATCTTTTTTGCTGTCATTGCTGGCTGTAGCTCCATGAAGCCTAAAAATATGGGCATTCCTATGGTGAGGGAGTTACATCCAGCACTGATCCCTACCCCCTCTCTGTTCTGCTGTTCTGTGTCTTCTTATCACTCCTCTTTAGTTACACAGAGTCCAGATCTGCAGCCTGCTATTCAGGGCTCAGAGAGAGTGGAACTGTCTGCTTGTGTTGTGAATGACGACAGCTGGAGCAGAGCTCTTATATTCACAAAAACACAAGCTGACAACACATACCGGCTACTACACTGATCCCAGACAGCCTAGTGTAGTACCTGGCTTGTTCTGTTGTCAGCTTTTGTTTTTAGGATTGAAAGCCCTCAAGCTGTAATCACAACACAAGCTGACAGTTTCCACTCTCTCCTTCACCACTTGCCCTCCAGAGGATTTCCCCCCCCCCCCCTTCCTGGTCATTTGTTGCGATACGGCGCTGCGTTATTTTAACTGACAATTGCGCAGTCATGCAACACTGCACCCAAAATAAATGTATGTCCTTTTTTTCACACAAATGGAGCTTTCCTTCAATGGTATTTGATCACCCATGCATTTTTTATTTTTTGCGCTATAAACATAAAAAGACCGACAATTTTGAGAAAAAAACAATATTTTTGTCTTTTTGCTATTAAACATGTCTAGTAAAAATTTTTTCAAAAATCAAATTTTGTCATAAATTCAGGTTAAAATTTATTCTGTGACATGTCTTTGTTAAAACAAATCCCAATACATGTACCGTATTTTCCAGCGTATAAGACGACTGGGTGTATAAGACGACCCCCTAATTTTCCAGTTAAAACATAGGTTTTGGGCTATACTCGCCGTATAAGACTACCCCCCTTCTGAGGCAACACCATTTAAAAACCTCAGATTTTTTAATTGAAATGGTTATGACTTACCGGTACTTAAAATCCTTCAAAATCCTCATGTTCATCCTCTGACATCATAAGTTCATGAATGACATCTTGTGATACATTTGTAAGACAGTCATCATATGGATCAAATTCCAAATCAGATGGTTACCGCTGGATGTGCGGTAATACGGTAGCTTCGGCTACATACAGTATACAGTATATATACAGCCCGCTGGATGTGCAGTAATACGGTAGCTTCGGCTACATACAGTATATATACAGCCCGCTGGATGTGCGGTAATACGGTAGCTTTGGCTACATACAGTATACAGTATATATACAGCCCGCTGGATGTGCAGTAATGTACATACAATATACCGCGCTGAGCCAAGCTGGCTGAAAACAAATGTCCCTATAAGAGATTAATCTGTCAGCCCGCTGGATGTGCGGTATATACAGTACACTGCGCTGAGCCAAGCGGTTTCAAAATGTACCGGTACGTCCCTACTGTAATCAGCCGGCTGGATGCGTGTATGTACGGTAGCTGCGGCTACATACAGTATACACTGGGCCAATCACGGCGAGCGATGTATTCTACTAATGAATACAAAGCCTGCTCGGATTGGCTGAGGTTGTGACATCATCAGCCCACCTCTCTGACTTAGCCAATCCGAGCAGGCTTTGTATTCATTAGTAGAATACATCACTCGCCGTGATTGGCCCAGTGTATACTGTTTGTAGCCGCAGCTACCGTACATACACACATCCAGCGGTCTGATTACAGTAGGGACGTACCGGTATGTTCTGAAACCGCTTGGCTCAGCGCAGTATACTGTATGTACATTACCACACATCCAGCCAGCTTGACCCAAACAAACTCAAGGTTCACATTTTATACCCCGTGTATAAGACGACCCCCAATTTATGGGGTATATTTAAGTATAAAAAGTAGTCTTATATGCCAGAAAATACTGTAATTCTAATTGGTTTACGTTAAAGTTATAGCGTCTACAAATGGTGGTATAGATAATGGGCTTTTTAAAAATTATTTTTATTAGAAATTGCTGCGATGAGCAACATATAGTGGGGCTGCGGCTAATAAAAAGCACCGACACTGTACTAATGACACTGGACAGGAAGGGGGTAACATCTGGGGTGACCAAAGGGTTACCTGTGTGCTTTTTACTGTGTGCTGTGCTTTACTATGTAAGCACACTGCTTTGTATGGCTCTGCTATGCAGAGCCATACAAAGCAGCGAACTGGAGCTGACGGGAGAGATCTGTATTGTTTACATACAGACCTCTCCCCCGTCAGTGACACTCGGTGATCGCCGGGTGCCGGTGAGGACTCACTGGCCAGGACCCGGTGATCGACAGCTGAAGCCACCGATGGCGGCGCGGGTAGGGTGCACGCACACCCCCTACCCGGAAATACAAAATCACATATATACACGTGCTTTTGCGCTGCTCTGCCACCCTGTAGCAGTAGTTGTGCTATAGGGCGGTCAGGAAGTGGTTACACAGTGGACTACAGTTCAGACTCTGTCCACTAAACAGGAGAGACAAGGAGACAGGACTGTAGGGTTCTGTCTGGCAGCTTTTGAGAAGGAGGTGGGGGCTGTGTGGGCTCTATACGTACTGCCTGGCACTGCCCTGCAACCCTGATGGGGGCAAGTGCTACATGTACAGGATCCCCTAGGGGTGTAACAAGCTGGGGGGGGAGGGGTTCTGGTGATAGAATCTCTTTAAAGTAGAACTAAAGGCAACACTTTTTTCATTTTGGATCATGTAGGGGAGACTTTTAACCCCTGACAGTTGTTTCTTGTTATCTTCGATTAGGGAAATTTCCCTTCACTTCCTGTCCCATAGCCACAACTGAAAATCTCTCCAAAGTGAGAAAATCCCTGGTTGTCACCAGAACTAGTGTCCCCGTGAGAAGGTTTCCCTTCTATGCCTATTCTGGGGACAAGCAGAAATTTTGGGTTTTCTTTCACTTTCACTCTAGATGATAATGGTAAACAGGACAAACAGAGAGGGTAAATTTTCCTAACGGGGACACAGACTGCGATAAAAGCCTGACAGGTATGGGCGGACTGACAACTCATGGGGCCCCCGGGCAATGGGAGATCATGGGGCCCCTGTGTCCTCGCCCACACTCAAAACACACCCAAAAAAGCCTCTGAAAGGTACCAGGGGCATCTCATGGGCCCCCCTACTGATCCTGGGCCCTCGGGCAGTGCCCGAGTGCTCAAATGGTCAGTCCGCCCCTGCTGACAGGTGTTCCAATCCCTCTCCACTATTAACTGGTTCAGCTCCGCCCTATAGTGGAAATACTGCTACAGTGCAGCAGTTGTGCGCAATATCTTGTATATACACGTGATTTGCATTACCAGGTAGCCATTCGTGGCCACGGCTGTCAATCACGGTCCTGGCTGGTGATTACTCACCAGCACCCAGTGATTGCAGAGGGTCTTCAACAGGGGGGGGGGGGAGAACTGTTGGTAAATAAAACAGTTCTCCTCCCTGTCAGCTCCTGTACACTGCTTTGCATGGCCCAGTATATATACCACTATTTGTAAACGCTATAACTTTCATGTAAACCGATTAATTTACACGTATTGGGATTTATTTTAGCAAAGACATGTTGCAGAATACATTTTGCCCTAAATTTATGAAGAAATTTGATTTTTACATTTTTTTTACTGGACATGTTTAATAGCAAAAAGTCAAAAATGTTGTTTTTTTCTCAAAATTTTCTGAAAGAAAGTTCTATTCGTGGGAAAAAAAGGATGTAATTTTAATTTTGGTGCAGTGTTGCAATTGCCAGTTAAAGTAATGCAGTGCCGTATCGCAAAAAATGGCCTGGTCAGGAAGGGGGGTAAATCATCAGGAAGGCAGGTGGTTAAAAAAAGTTTTATATTTAGTTATACTTTAATATTTTTTGTCCATGACCCCAATGGGGAGATTTTTTTTTTCCTCAACTCCTGCCGCCGTGCTGCTGGCACAATCTTCAGGGACGAAGTTGTCACTGGGACAGGAAGGCACTGATAGCAACAATGTCAGAAATTCTATTCCTTCCTCACACTACTAAAAAAAATGTGTTTTTCTTATGTCTGTGTTTCTGTTGAAAAGATTTCCTTTTATTTCCTGAAAGGAAATCTCCCAAACAAAGGGAATACGTTGCCCAGGGGCAATTAAAAACCCAGCTCTACCTCTTTCCTGCTCTTTCCAAAAAAATTAAATAAAAAGTTTTGGTTTAAGTTGAAAGAGAGAACAAACTTGAAGATATTACTGCTTTTTCTCTGAACTTTGAAGATGAATTGCTCCACAGTGCCTTCAGCTGCTGCATGTTGAGAAGACACAAATATGTGAAGATTTATTAATTCACCAACAACAATAAAATAAAAAATGTGCATTTATTAAAGCCCAACTCCAGAAAAGTAAAAGTCTTCCTTTGCAGTGGGGCTGTGTCCACACTGCCAGGGTTAAAAGAGAAGATAGTTTGGGGTTTTTTTCTTTCAGAAATCATACTTGCCTAGGTGGATGCAGTATTGTTTCGATACTGCATCTGTCCCCCGCCTGCTCTAAGACTGAGAACTGAGTAATCACATGACCGCTGATCACTCAGTCACCGCTCTCTGCCCCCGCGCTCACTGGAGCACGGGGCTGTGGAGGGACAGGAAGCGGCTGGCTAAGGGTCTCAGCAGATTGCTGAGAGGCTGAGCTAGGTGCCGTTCCAGACATCTTTACAGTCGGGATCTTTCCCCAGCCTGGACCAGCTGAGTGATGTAAACCTACAGAGCGCTGTGACCCACAGAAGTACAACCTCAGAGCAGTCCATTTAACAAGATTTCCCATGGGACAGGTTCACATCTCCGTATTTTCACCCGGTGCATTTTTTGTAAAGGGTCAGGGACTTTTTTAAATGCAAAACATTGCGTTTTTGGTTCTATACATTTCAATGGAGACGCTGCAGAAAAGTATGTAGATTGTAAGCTCCAAGGATCAGGCCCTCCTATCCCTCTTGTATTGAACTGTATTGTTGCTGTATTGTCTCCCTTTATATTGTAAAGTGCTGAGCAAACTGTTGGTGCTATATAAATCCTGTATAATAATAATAATGTAATGCATTTTTGTATATGTTTTTGACACGTTTTTGATGCATTTTCGTGTTTTAATTTGCCCAGCAACAAATTGGAAAAAAAACGCAAAACACATCAATAACGCATGCGCAAAAACACTGCAGAAACGGATCAAACGCAAACTGAATAGGTATGAACCTAGCCTAATGCAGGCCATAGACGGGTCGAAAACCGGCCGTTTTAAAAAAACAAAAAAAAATCGGTCGTTCAATAGGCTGACGTTACCACCAACGGTAAAAAAAATCGGCCTATTTTCGTCCCATTTACGGCCGGCATTTAATTACTTCTGTCCCTGCAGAGAGCTCCGCTATTATATTTTACATGAAAAAGTCTTGCGGTTGCAACAATGTATCCATTTGTATCCATTTTGGATACAAATGTTTTTATTTGGATACTAATAGATACATTGTCGCAACTGAAATACTTTTTCATGTCAAATATAATAGCGGACTGGAATTCTTCTTTTTCTTCTTCTTCTTCTTCTTCTTCTGCTTTTTTCTTTTTCTTCTTCTTCTTCTTCTTCTTCTTTCTTCTTCTTGCAGGCCATGGTTCATGCGCAGATTTTTTATCGGTAAAAAGATCAGCCGATTTGCCCATCGATGCCGGCAAAATCTGCCGATTTTTTTTTCGGCCAAAAAATCAGCCGATTTTTGACCTGTCTATAGCCTTTTTTTAAGGATTTTATTTAAAGTGTTAGGTGAATTAAGATGTAAATATTTGAGTGCACAGAGAGAAAGTAAGAGAAGATGCATGAGATGTTACATGGATGAACCCTTCAAACATATAACACTGATTATACAAACTGCTGAAAAACTCATTCACCTGGAAGCGGTCCATGAATGGCGGGCTGTGCGGAGTTGTCTGCACACATCTGTCAGCCCCATTGTTGTCATAGATAGGCCGCCTCTTGATGTCATGTTTACATGACTCCTTCCCTGCAATTCACCCATCTCCTCATGTCAGGGTGACACTTCTCCCACTTTGTCCTGACCTGACGCTCTTCACTCTGAATAAACATTAAGAGAAAGGAGGGCTCTTCAAGAGAGACCTTGAGAAGTATTATTCCATATACAGGCATACCTCGGTGTACAAATTTAATGCGTTCTCCGGGACGTTTCGTATTGCGAAAAATTTGTAAACCGAAACTCTGTTCCCAATAGGAATGCATTGAAAACCAATTAACCTGTTCCAGAGGTCAGAAAAAAGTTTATAAAAAAGTCTTTTATCTGTTCAAATCTTTATAAAGTGCACTTTAAAGGCATAAATACTGTACAGGGACATGATTAAAAATGAATTCGTAAATGCATTGAAAACCAATAAATCCGTTCCGGAGGTCAGAAAAAAGTAAAAAAAAGTCTTATCTGTTCAAAACTCTTTATTTGTGGTGGATCACTTTTCAGAGGGCGTTTGACAGGTGCTGGGCAGCATTATGTCATCTCCTCACTGCCTGTTTTAACCTCCAAAAGTCGACATTTACTGCAGTTGTGGGGTGGTTCCAGTTCACGGGAATCGATCACACTGGGTAGACTGTGCTGTCGACTGAATGCAACGGCAGGGATCATTTTTGCCATGCTGCAATACAAAGCATGGTGTCTGCTTTATGTATACTTACTGCCATGCAGCTTAGAGTGGGCAGTTGAGGGAGGTGCTAAAAACTTGACAAGTGTGTTTTTACCACCCCCCCTCGTCAACAGCAAGTGTTGACTACTGTAAGACTTAGGCTCCAAGCTCCATGCACACTATCATTTTTTTTAAGCTCCTAGAAGCTGTTATTAGCATGTTTTTTCTCCTCCTAGAAGCTAAATACAGGTAAATTTTATGCGTTCTGAGGGACTTTGTGTATTGTGAAATATTCGTAAACCGAAAAGCAGATTCCCATAGGAATGCAATGAAAACCAAGTAATCCGTTCCGGAGGTCGTAAAAAAGTCAAAAAAAGTTTTATCTGTTCAAAGCTCTTTATAAAGTGCACTTTAATGGCATGGTACTGTACTGGGACATTATTCAAAAAATTTCATACATGCATTGAAAACCAATTAATTCTTTTGTATTGCGGAAAAAATTTGTAAACCTAGGCTTTATTTTCAATGGATTTTCATTCGTATACCGAACATTACGTTAATCGAGGCGTCCGTAAATCGAGGTATGCCTGTAGTGTTCTCCTATGCGTCCATACACACTACTTTAGGCTATTAGCGTTTTATGAGCTTCAGCGTCTAGGAACAGAAAAATAATTGTTTTTGTAAAGTTTTTTTAGAGCGTTTTTCCAGCAGAAAAAAGCCACTAAACGCTGCTAAATGCTGCTAAACATTACTAAACGCTACTAAAATGCTCCTAACAGCTTTTTTTCTACAGGTACTGTAAGTCCTCATGCACACGGGATGTTTTTACAGTGGTTGTTTTTGGCTTTTGGTGTTTTTTATTCAGCCAATCAACTCCCCAGCATGTTATCCTATGTGTCCATGCACACATAGACTGGAATCAGCGTTTTTTGGCTGGAAAAAACTCCAGAGCTAGTGGGTTTCTAGAGGAATTTTTCAGCTGTGAAAATGCTCTTAACGTGGTAAAACGCATCAAACCGGCATTTTTGGATGTTTTATTTCACCAATATTTTTTGGTGTGTAAAAAAAATCGATAAAACATGCAAACTCAGAAAAACGCGACTAAACGCTAATGCAAAAACGCTGAAAAAAACGTGTTTTAATGTGACTTTACAGAGCTAAAGCTACCAGCGTTATTACAACGCCCAGTGTGCATGGAGCCTAAAAATGCGATTAAAACGCTAATGCCCCTAAACGCTACTAAAACGCTACTGAAATGCATGATTACCAGCGGTTTTTATCCAGTGTTTTTTACAGCGTTTTTTTTAACTTTTAAAAAAATGCTAATGTGCTTGAGGACTAAAAGTGTTTGTAAATCCAAACGTTGATGATCGTTAGGTTTCCTCTTAGTCGTCTGAAGTTATACCCAGCACCTAATAAATTTATTATAATACCATAACAAATATGTTTGTGTCTATTATTTTCTATACAAATAATAAAATGTTACTTTCTTAAAGCAGAACTTCACTCTCTCAGTCAACAACAACTATTTTTAATCGCTATGCTGATACCATTTATAAATAGAGTATTATATTTACTTGTTTTTAAACCTTTTTTCACATTTCTTCAGTTATTTCCTGCTTTTCAGGCCTAGGCAAATAATATCATATATCCCAGGAGGGGTTTTCTCAGCTGTGTACACCCTCCTGCTTGCATGCCTGAGCTAAGGGCAAATGGATTTCAGGAAATAAATGCTACATGAATCACCTGCCCTTACTCAAGAAGGCCACAGCCAGAAATGCTAAGGGGTGTTTTTAAAGTGATTTAACAGCATAATAAAGCATGGAGACATGGAAGGATGGGTGAGTTTGCTTTGAATATTAAAAATAAATTAAATAGTGTTTTTGGTTTGTGGTGCTCAGATACGGTGTAGTTCCACTTTAATAATTTCCAATTTATATCACTTTGCAAATGTCTAAAGCATTTGCACTACAGTGATCACTGTCATTTGTGTAATATGCTTACTTTCTATAATCGTTAGCGCCATATAGTGGCTATAATAGGGTATTCCTTCAATCAAGGAAATACTGCATTATGGCCACTAGATGGCACTGAGGATGGTAGGAAATAAGTGAATTAGGCAAATGGAGATTATTTGTGACAGTTGTGTGAATGCTTATGCGGTCACACAGCAATTTTCTTTTATAAATAGACCTCTTAAAAATATATTATGTCAATAAACGTGTGCTGTATTTGTGTCTATTACTATGTTGAGCCTCATGAGATAATATAACCATTTGTGCACATTTAAGTAGTAAACATGAAAGTACGCATAACACTAAAACATAAACATCCAAATGCCCCAAGCTCAATAAGCCTGGGTTCCCACTTATTATTATTATTATACAGTATTTATAAAGCGCCAATAGTTCGCTCAGCGCTGTACATTACAATGGGGGACAGAACATGTGATAGAACAATAACAATACAATGCAAAACATGAGGGGATTGAGGGCCCTGCTCTTTGTAGCTTACAATCTAGGAGGGAGGGGATGGTGGCACAGGAGGAGATAGCTGTGGGGGATGGAGTGGTAGGAAGAGTGGAGGAGGTCGGCAGATTAGCAGGGGGTGGGGTAGGCTTCCCTGAAGAGATGGGTTTTCAGGGTGCGCCTAAAGGAGAGGAGAGTAGGTGATAATATGATGGGTTGGGGCAGGGAGTTCCAGAGGATGGGTGACACCCTGGAGAAGTCCTGGAGGCGGGCATGGGAGGAGGAGACCAGGGAACCAGAGAGAAGGAGGTCTTGTGAGGAGCAGAGTGTGCGTGCTGGGTGGTACTTGGATATTAGGTCAGTGATGTAGTTCGGGGCAGTATGGTGGACGGCTTTGTACGTCAGTGTTAGGATTTTGAATTTGATCCGTTGCACAATCGGAAGCCAGTGGAGGGATTGGCAGAGGGGGGTGGTGGAGATAGAGCGGTTGGAAAGGTGAATGAGTCTGGCAGCCGTATTCAGGATCGACTGAAGCGGGGATAGCCTGTGGCGAGGCAGGCCAGTGAGGAGGGAGTTGCAGTAGTCGAGTCGTGATATGATGAGGGAGTGGATGAGCTGTTTAGTGGTTTCTGTGGTTAGGAATGTGCGTATTTTGGCGATGTTGCGGAGGTGGAGTCTGCATGAGTTTGTTAAAGATTGGACCTGGGGCTGGAAGGATAGGTTGGAGTCCAGAATGACACCAAGTACTCTGGCCTGCGGGGCGGGTTTGATGGTGGCACTGTTGGATGTGACAGAGAATTCTAATGCTGTGCGGTACATCGCATATTAATCACACAGGAACCGCGCTGCATTCCTGTGCAAATCACAGCAAATTGTGCGATTTGAGCTATACAAGTAGATTGTCATGAAGGACAAGTAGATTGGGACCCTGATTTAGTTCTGTGGACAAGTAGTTTTTTATTTTTAATTTCCACATCCCTGACAATGGTTGAGTAGGTCATGATCCCTTTAAACCTGGAGGGTCTAAGATATCTGGCTTCACAGTGACACCTATACAAGGCTGATATTAAAGGTTCTATGGTCCTAGCATACACTTCCATTTTATAACATCAGCACTGATATAACAATACAAACAATAGTTGTTGTGGCAATCCAATCCAAGGTTACTTGAAAAATCTTCTGCTGGCCAACTCTTTCCACAACTTCCTGGATTCCTGGCATGATTTGCAGCTTCTCCTAATTTCAAAGGACTACATATCACATGGTACCTTGCTGCCTGCAAACAGTGATTCCTGTACTGACTCCACCTCCTGAAATTCCTCTCTTCAGCACCTCTATAGTTCAGCAGACAGGCTCTGTGAAATGTGTGACACAGCAGACCAAAGTTCTTCAACCATGGTTCCATGGAACCCTGGGGTTCCTCCAGAGGATGCCAGGAGTTTCTTGAGCAATAAGCTATGTCTGCCTCTCAGGTAAGTTCCCACTGACACCATTGATCTTTAGCAATCTGTAAGGGGGTATTTCTTCCCAATGACCACAAGTGTAGGGAGCATTCTTCCCACTGACCACCACACTAATGTATCGTGAATTGTAGATAAAGCCGTTTTTAGCAGGGGTTCCCTGAGACTGGAAAGTTACATCAAGGGTTCCTCTGCGCTGAAAAGGTTGGGAAAGGCTGCGGTAGTGCCTACTGATGGAAGTGTGTTCCGATCCACGCTAAGTAGCTGTATAAACTTCAATATCATTCAGATTAATAGGAGTAGGATGGAAATAATTGAAATACAATGTGGACATTATTATATGATTTTACATTTGACCATGGATACATTTTAAAGTGTATTTCTACCAGCTCTCACTGGGAAAGGCCTTTCAGGTAAGAGGAGAATGCTCGCTACACCTAGAAATATCAGAGAAGACTCCTTGCTAAGCGCAGCAGAGGAACAATGGAAAAGGAAGTAGAATCTGCTGCAGGGGCAGCTTAAAAGTGAACCTGATTTAGTCCCACATAGACAGGTTCACTTTATCTGCAGCCTTTTAATTGTGATTGCCAAGTGCCCCAACAATGCCATTACTCCACAAGCCATGCCTTCATCATTGGCTGGAGATGAAACCCAGAACTTTCAGTTACTCTCATCGTTTATTGTTCTTCAGTCTGATGAAAATACATTTGGATATTTTAATACGTTGGATCTGCTCGCAGCTTTCCATAGTCTCCATTTTTAGAATTTGGAAAGAAATGACACACGCTTTCTACTGAATGGCAGCTCTCCATGTGGACGCGGTACGGTGCTGCGTTGCTTGTCAAGCGCGGTCTGGGAAAAACACAATCCTGTCCAATCCACATCCACAGAAGGCTCAATATATCTTTTACTCTCAAGTCGGATTAACCTGGTGAGAGCCTACACAGAGGACCACTAAAGCGAAATTGTTCTCTGCCCCTTACAAAATACAGCAAGTTAAAGCATGACTAAATCCAAAACCTTTATTTTTGATCTGGGTAGAGTAGGGAACAATGAAAATCCCTGTCAAGTGTGTCTTCTATCTGTGTCTCATTAGAGTGATTTGTATCCTCTTCCTGTCCTGCAGATACAACAGGATAAGAGGAAATCTCTTCAATGTGAAAAAAATCCCTTCTCAGGCTTAGGTTGGCTATACCCAAGTAGATTTTCAAACCAACGTTCATACAAACATATGTAGGAAAATTCTTTATACACAATATAAAGTCACATGTAAAGTTTACCGTATGTAAAGTCCTATAAAAACTTCACCATATTTAAGGTCCCATATGAAGTCAACCATGTATAAAGTCCCTTATGAAGTCCAGCATATATTTAGTCCCATATAAAGACCACCTTATATAAGGTCCCATATAAAGACCACCTTATATAAAGTCTCATATAAAGTCCACATTACATAATGTCACATATAAAGTCTGCCATATATAAAGTCACTTATGAAGTCCACCATATTTAAAGTCCCATATGAAGCCAACCATTTATAAAGTCTTTCATGAAGTCCATCATGTGTTTAGTCCCTTATGAAGTCCATCATGTATAAAGTCCACTGTATATACATTCCATATAAAGTCTACCATATGCAAAGTCTCATATAAAGACTACCATTTGTAAACTCACTTATGAAGTCCACCATATTTAAAGTCCCATATGAAGTCAACCATATCTCAAGTCCTATATGAAGTCCACCATATATAAAATCCCATATAAAGTTCACTATATATAAAGTGTCATATGTAGACCATCTTTTATAAAGTCAAATATTATGTCCACCATATATAAAGTCCCATATAAAGACCATCGTATGTAACGTCCCATATAAAGACCACCGTATGTAAAGTCCCATATAAAGTCCACCATGTATAAATTCCACATAAAGTCTACCACATAAACAGTCCCCTATAAAGTCCACCACATATAAAGTCCTACATTTATAAAGTGACTTATGAAGTCACTATATATACAGTTGTGCTCAAAAGTTTGCAGAAATTGATATTGAAAATATGACTGATCATGCCGTAAAATGCTCTTTTATTGATGATCATATGAAGCCATTTATTATCAAATAGTTATATGGCTCCTTTTTAAATCATAATGATAACAGAAATCACCCAAATGGCCATCAAAAGTTTCCCTCCCCTGGAATGTTTGGCCTTGGTACAGACACACAAGGTGACACACACGGGTTAAAATGACAATTATTATTATTATACAGTATTTATATAGCGCCAGAAGGTTTGCTCAGCGCTGTACATTGTAGTGGGGGACAGTACTTGAGACAATACAGTAACAAAACAATAAACGAGGGGTTCGAGGGCCCTGCTCTTTCGAGCTTACAATCTAGGAGGGAGGGGATAGTGGTACAGGAGGAAGTGGCTGTGGGCGATGGAGTGGTAGGAGGAGTGGAGGAGATCGGCTGTTAGGTGAGGGCGGGGTAGGCTTCCCTGAAGAGATGGGTTTTCAGGGTGCGCCTAAAGGTGAGGAGGGTAGGTGACAGTCTGATGGATTGGGGTAGTGAGTTCCAGAGGATGGGGGAAGTCTTGGAGAAGTCCTGCAGTCCGGCGTGGGAGGTGGAGACCAGGGAGCTACAAAGTAGGAGGTCTTGTGAGGAGCGAAGATTACGGGTAGGGTGGTATTTGGGTATCAGATCGGTGATGTAGTTTGGGGCAGCGTTATGAATGGCTTTGTATGTCAGTGTTAGTAGTTTGAATTTAATGCGTTGGGCAATCGGGAGCCCAGTGGAGGGAATGACAGAGGGGGGTGGCAGAAGCGGAGCGGTTGGTAAGGTGGATGAGTCTGGCCCCTGAGTTCAGCATAGATTGAAGCGGGGATAGTCTGCGACGAGGTAGGCCGGTGAGAAGGGAGTTGCAGTAGTCCAGACGTGAGATAATAAGGGAGTGAACGAGTTGTTTAGTAGTGTCTGGGGTTAGGAACAAACGTATTTTGGAGATGTAGCGGAGGTGGAGCCTGCATGAGTTTGCCAACAATTGGACATGGGGTTGGAAGGACAGGTTTGAGTCTAGAGTGACACCTAGAACTTTGGCTTGCGGGGTGGGACTGATGGTTGCGTTGTTGGTCGTGATGGAGAGGGTGGGTGGGGGGCCCGAGCTGGGGGGAAAATCAGGAGCTCGGTTTTGGAAAGATTCAATTTGAGGAAATGGAGTGACATCCAGTCTGATATGTCGTTCAGTAGGTGGGTGATACGGGCGGAAACTGAAGGGGTGAGGCGAGGGTGGAGAGGTAAATTTGAGTGTCATCGGCGTAGAGGTGATAGTTAAAGCCGTGGGAGTGTATCAGTTTGCCGAGGGAGGAGGTGTAGATGGAAAAGAGAAGGGGCCCGAGGACAGAGCCTTGGGGGACCCCAACAGAGAGGGGGTGAGAGGGGGAGGTGGTAGCATTATAGGTAACGCTGAAGGAGCATTGGGATAGATAGGAGGAGAACCAGGAGAGAGCGGAGTCTCTGATGCCGAGGGAGTGTAGTTTATTAAGTCATTAGTGATTTTGAGTAGGGCGGTTTCGGTGGAGTGTAGGGGACGGAAGCCAGACTGGGATCAAGGAGGTTGTTGTCGGTGACATGGGAGCTCAGGCGATTGTAGACTAAGTGCTCAAGGAGCTTGGAAGTAAATGGCAGCAGGGAGATGGATCTAAGGTTGTTCAGGCCGGTGGGGTCCAGGAAGGGTTTTTTGAGTATGGCGGTGATGTGCGCATGCATGCGCATTAGGGGGGAGGGGAATGCGCCAGTAGAGGGGGAGAGATTGAAGATGTGGGTGAGGGAGCGTAGGATGGAGGAGGAAGGTGATCGGAAGAGTTGTGTGGGGACAGGGTCAAGGGGGCAAGTGGTGAGGCGGGCTTCTGAGAAGACCTTAGTGACCTCCTCAGTGGTAGCAAGGCTGAAGGAGCGGAGTGTTGGGGAGGTTATAGTGTGCGGGATGTTAGGTGTGGTGGGGGGTAGGGAGGTTGTGAGGTCAGAGGAGGGGAGAGTTGATGGGGTTATAGTGGGAGGAAGGCTAGGTGGGGAGGTAGGTTGAGCATTGTCCTAGAGGTTAATGTCTCACATCTGTGGCTTTTTAAATTGCAATTAGTGTCAGTGTATAAATAGTCAATGAGTTTGTTAGCTCTTATGTGGAAGCACTGACTAGGCTAGATACTGAGCCATGGGGATCAGAAATAACTGTCAAACGTCCTGCGTAACAAGGTAATGGAACTTTATAAAGATGGAAAAGGTTCTGCATCTTTTTTCCTTGGCCAATGGACCATACCTCAAGTCATCGAACGTACTGAGAATTTGCATACAAATGTTTCTCTACATGTAGAGCAACATACCTCTACGTTGCTGCTTGTTTCTGGGTTCAGGTGGCGTGCACACCTCTCCTCAATGCCTACACCTGCTGTGATTAGACACAGCAGGATTTTTTAAGTAGATCCCGGCCAATGATTCATGGCCAGGACCTGTTGATCGGCTGTGTCCCATCACAGCCCAGAGCCGTGTTCACAGAGAGAACAATCTTTTTGTTTCTTCTCCCTGCAAAACAGGGATTAGAAACAAACAGATTTTAGTACAAAGCAGTACACATTACACATTGCTAGGTACACAGATAACCCTTTGAACGCCCCTAAATGTTAACCCCTTCCCAGCCAATGTCAGTAGTACAATGACAGTGTATAGTATTATCACTGATCATTGTATTGGCATCACTGGTGATGTCAGTGTCAGTCAGTTGGTGTACCTCCCAGCTATTGTCAGTTTGTGTCAGTCCCACTATAAGTTGCTGATGCACCACCATTACAAATATTACAAAATAAATAAATACAAATTCCAGTATATATATTGTATATAGCATAGTTTGCAGACACTATACTGGGATTTTTGTACCAAAGACATGTAGCAGAAAACATTTCGGCCTAAATGTATGAAGAAATTTGATTTTATTTAATTTTTTTACGGATGTTTTATAGCAGAAAGTAAAACATATTGGGTTTTTTTTTCAAGATGTTAAAAAAATTTCTTTTATATAATAAAAAACACCCCCAGTGGTGATCAAATACTGCCAAAAGAAAGCTCTATTTGTGTGAAAAATTATATCAATTTCATTTGCGTGCGCGTTGCATGACCGTTCAATTACCATTTAAAGTAGAACTGTGCTAAATAGGTAAAAATGGCCTGGGCTTGAAAGGGGTAAATCCTTCCAGAGCTCAAGTGGTTAAAAATCCACTAGTGTGTGACCAACTTTACTATGCCCTGATACCGGGATTGTACCCTGTGCTGGGCATGCGCTGCGGGTAGCTTGCAATTCCATAAAATTCAACCAGCTACAATTTTATCAAATTTTAAAGTGGTTGTAAAGGCTGCATTCTATGCATGAAGGTAAAAAAAGTTCTGTGTACAGCAGTGCCCCCACAGCCCCCTCCCCCCCACCCAGTACTTACCTGAGCCTCATTGTGATCCAGCGATGTGAATGACAGCCTCGGCTGTCCCGGGTTTCTGCCTCCTCATTGACTGAGACAGCAAACGGGAGCCACTTCTGTCAATCACAGCCAATCAGCCAATGAGGAATGAGAGGGGGTGGGGCCAAGCAGTAACTCTGTATTTGAATGGATACATGGAGCAGCAGGTGCCCCTATAGCAAGCTGCTTGCTGTGGGGACACCCAACAGAAAGGAGGAGCCAGGAGAGCCTGCGGGGGACCCGAGAAGAGAAGGATCCAGGTTGCTCTATGCAAAACCACTGCACACAGCAGGTAAGTACAGATGTGTTTGTTATTTTACAAAACAAAAAAAAATGAACCTTTAGGGCCGGTTCACACTATACGCGTTTCAGTTGCTTTTTTTCTGCATCTAAAATGCACTGAAAGTAGGTGATACGGTTGTCAATGTCGTAGTTCACATCAGTGCTCACAGTTCCAATGCGTTGCAGTTGCAGAAAAAAAAAGTATATCAGGCTGCAATTTTTCCTGCACAGAATTGTACTGAAATGTGGCAAAAGGCATCAAAAAGGCACCTCAACGCGCATGTCCCTATTTAAATTGAAGAAAGAGAGAGGGAAAAAAATGAACTGGAATGCATAAAAAATGCACCGTAACCAGGGGCAGACTGACAACTCATGGGGCCCCCGGGCAATAGGAGATCATGGGGCCCCTGTGTCCTTGCCCAAACTCAGAAAAGCCTATGAAAAAGGTACCAGGGGCATCTCATGGGGCCCCCTACTGATCCCGGGCCCTCTGGCAGTGCCCGAGTTTCCAAATGGTCAGTCCGCCCCTGACCGTAACGCATCAAAAACGCATCAAAAATGCCCCTTAGAACCGCTCTAAGGTTAATTGAAGTAAAACACTTATGAGGTCTATTAATGAGAGCCGATATATATATATATCTTTGTCTTACAGGAACGTGTGCTGAAGCGATGGATATATATTCCTTTTTTATAGCACCCTAAAGCACTAAGGGCCAGTTCACACTACAAAAACGCACTCCAGATGCATTCCAGATACAAACCACACTTCAATCCGGTGCAGTTTTGATGCAGTTTGCCATGTTCCAGTATGGTTCTGTGCAGAAAAAATGCAGCATGCTCTACTTTTTTTCTGCACTGGAACCTGACTGGAACTGACTGCACTGGTGTGAACTAGGGCCATTGGAATACATGGAGAACACTGTGCATGCATTTTTGATGCAGAAAAAAAACACTTGACTGCATCTAGTATGAACTAGCCCTAAGGGCCAGTTCACACTACAAATCAGTCCAGATCAGGGGCGGACTAACCATTTGGAAACTCGGGCACTGCCGAGGGCCCGGGGTCAGTAGGGGGCCCCATGAGATGCCTCTGGTATGTTTTTCATAGGCTTTTTTTGAATTTGGGCAAGGACACAGGGGCCCCATGATCCCCTATTGCCCAGGGGCCCCATGAGTTGTCAGTCTGCCCCTGGTCCAGATACATTCCGGATACATTTTTGCTTACAGTTCAAACCACCCTCTGTTCTGGTGCAGGTTTGATGCAGTTTTCCATGTTCCAGTACAGTTCTGTGCAGAAAAAATGCAGCATGTTCTACTTTTTTTCTGCATCAGAAACTAGAACTGACTGCACTGGTATGAACTGGAATTGGAATACATGGAGAACACGGTGCATGCATTTTTGATGCAGAAAAAAATGCACTTGATGGCATCTGGTGTGAACTAGCCCTAACCCTATGTTCACACCGAAGTGTTTTCCAGCTTTGCAGAAACTCATAACAGTCCATTTACATGATTTCCTATGGGACACGTTCACATCGCCGCGTATTCACCTGGTGCGTTTTTGGAAAGGGTCAGGGACTTTTTTAAATGCAAAAAATTGCATTTTTGGTTCTTTAGACTTCAGTGGAAACGCTGCAGAAAAGCATGTAGTGCATTTTTGATGCATTTTGATTTCAATCCACCTAGCAACAAGAAAAAAAACCTTAAAAACGCAAAATGCATCAAAAACACATGTGTAAAAATGTAAAAAGCACCACAAAAAGCACCAGAGAAACGTATCGAAAACAAAAACTGCATAGGTGTGAAGCTAGCCTAATGCAGGCCATAGCCGGGCCGTTTATCGGCCAAATTGTTGGCCGATAAACAAAAAATCGGTCGCTCCTGCCATGGATGCTGCCACCAATGCTGATGAAAAACGGCTGTTTTCGTGGATTTTCCAGCATGACCGATAAAAAGAAACGTGAAGATCCGCGAAAAACGTCCGACGGCATTGCCTTACTAACAGCGTGAATATCGGCCGATTTTTCGTGCGGATGAAAATTCGGCCTATAAACGACCCATCTATGGCCTGCATAAGGCAATGCACAAGCGGTACAATGCACAGCGCACCCTAGTGGGTTGTGGAGTATTGCAACAACATATTTGTGATTTGTCTGATTTTTGGGACAATTATTATGATTATTATTATTATTGTCATTATTATTATTATTATGATGATTATTATTATTGTCATTATTATTATTATTATGATTATTATTATTGTCATTATTATTATTACTATGATTATTATTATGATTATTAATATTATTATGATTATTATTATTGTCATTATTATTATTATGATGATTATTATTATTATTGTCATTATTATTATGATTATTAATATTATTATGATTATTATTATTGTCATTATTATTATTATGATGATTATTATTATTATTGTCATTATTATTATGATTATTATGATTATTATTATTGTCATTATTATTATTATTATGATTATTATTATTATGATTATTTTTATTATTCATATTATTGTCATTATTATTATGATTATTATTATTGTCATAATTATTATTATGATGATGATTATTATTCTGATGATTATTATTAATATTATTATTATTGTCATTATTATTATTATGATTATTGTCATTGTCATAATTATTATTATGATGATGATTATTATTCTGATGATTATTATTAATATTATTATTATTGTCATTATTATTATTATGATTATTATTATTGTCATTATTATTATTGTTATTATTATGATGATGATTATTATTATGATTATTATTATTGTCATTGTTATTATTATTATGATTATTATTATTAATATTATTATTATTGTCATTATTATTATTATGATGAAGATTATTATTATGATGATTATTATTATTATAATTATTATTATACAGGATTTATATAGCGCCAACAGTTTGCTCAGCACTTTACAATATAACGGGAGACAATACAGCAACAATACAGTTCAATATAAGAGGGTTAGGAGGGCCCTGCATTGATGCAAGACATGACAGATAAGCATTGATGCACCATAAATATTTTCTAGGACTAGGTTCAGACGTTTAATGTTGGAACTTTCTTGACATGAAGAGAACTCGCTGCCCTTTAGCGGACACGCAGCAGTCCCACTAATTGTTAATGGCAATCTTTGTTGAAGAGTCATCCAGGTTCACCATCTACATCCCGGACTGAAATGTTGGCTCGCGGAGGACACGGTCCTGTAAATCCTGATGCTTGTGCAGTTCAATAATATCTGACACAGATCAGCCCCTGCTGCATCCTCTAACAAATTTTTTTGAAAAAAAAAAAAAATTCTACTTTCTGTTATATTCAAAAAATAAAAAATAAAAATGTCCTCACGAAAATAGTCCAAAATATATTCTGCTACATGTACATTGGTAAAAAAAAAATCCCAATACGTTTGTGTGAAAGTCATGGCCTGGACTGAGCGAAGCTAAGGGGAGGGCCAGCATGACTGGGGCTTGCAGATGAGGCGGAGATTGGATTTGGGTGGGAGGATATTCAGTAGGTAGGGGCGGTTACCCACCTGATTGGAGTATTCAAGCTTGAGGGTGGTCTTTCCAGGATGAGGAGAGGGGTTAGGACTTGTCAGAGGTCAGTTGGAGGTTGTGGTTTCTCCCGCCCTTACTCCCTCCTTGGAGCTGTTTCGTTGTTTTGCTGTTTTGTTTTTTTTTTGGTTATTGTTTTTGTCCTTTGTGTTTGTTTTCCTGACCACCACAATGTATTTTTTAAAAACTGAATTTTTTTTTTTAGTCCATATCCATAATTAGTAAAGAAGATATAAAACAACTATACAGCCCCTGGTTGGATTCCGAAACACTGTGTTTCCCTTCAGAAGTTAAATTTAGTTCAGAGGTCTTAAATAAACCTTCTCAGGATTTCTCAGGATGTAATAATTAGCTACTCAAGTCCAGGAGCAGACAAGTTCCTTTTCCTATTAACTGCTTTCTGATCCGTCCATAAAAATTAACTTTTTCCTGATTAGCAGGTTCATAAGTAACACCGGCCTTATCTCATCCAGGCACTCAGCCATGAAACGGTCCTGAGATAGCCTGCTTATACTCAATGACAATTAACACTGGCCACAAATGAAAAGATTGCCCCCCCCCCCCCCCCCCCTTCTTCTAAGGAGTTCATGGAAGGGTTGGTCGGCTTTTTATTACAGCGAAGATAGGATCGTTGCAGCAGTATTTTTCACTAAGGCTCACGGCTTGATTTCTCAATGGATTCGATGTACACAGCATTCCATAAACCTAACGGCAATGGCAGCACTTGATAAAAATGATCACCAATAAACAGATGAGAAATATCGGTCATAATAATTTCTTCTAATTTTAGGGCTCATGCACACGGGCTTAACCCCTCGCCTACAGGGCACTTGTACCCCATTCCTACCCAGGCCGATTTCCAGCTTTCAGCGCTGTTGCACTTTGAATGACAATTGCGCGGTCATGCAACACTGTACCCATATACAATTTTTATCTTTTTTTGTGACAGATAGAGCTTTATTTTGGTGGTATTTAAGTTTTTTATTTTTTCTTAAACAAACCAAAAACCACTGAAAATTTTGAAAAACAAAGTTTTTTCTTAGTTTTTGTTATAAAAGTGATTTTTATCCTTCACTGATGGGCACTGATAGGCTGCACTGCTGGACACTGATAGGTGGAACTGATGGGCACTGATGAGGAGGCACTGGGAGGTGGCACTGATGGGCATTGACAGGCATCACTGATGGGCACTGAAAGGCAGCACTCATATATGGCACTGATAGGTGGCACTGATAGGCGGCACTGACTGGCACTGTTAGGTGGCACTGACTGGCACTGTTAGGCTACACTGATGCACACTGATAGATGGCACTGATAGGTGGCACTGATTGGCGGCACTGATAGGTGGCACTGACTGTCATTGATAGGTGGCACTGACTGGCACTGATGGGTGACACTGAAAGGCAGCTCAGATGGGCACTGATATCGTATGTGGCATTGATGTGGCACTGATGGACACTGAAATGTGGCACCGATATGGCACTGATGGGCACTGGCAGGTGGCATGGATGAGCACTGACAGCTGGCACTGATGGACACTGACAGGTGGCACTGCTGGGGCTACACTGATCATCAGGGCACACAGATCATCAGTGATCTGATGATCTGTGTACATGTCCGCTCTGAGGGATGCCGATTACCGTCTCTCCTCTCCTCTGTCAGCGTGACAGCTCGTGGGAGAGAAATACAGATAACCGGCATTTCCCTGTTTACATGTGATCAGCTGTGATTGGACACAGCTGATCACATGACCGAGCTGACATCTTTGGCTCTTTCCGAGGCACACAGCGCACCGCCAATCGCCACTCTGCGCGCTCCCGGAGCTGCGCATGAGCGGTTGGAATGGGAGGACGTCATATGACGTCCTCCCAGAATGAGAGAACCACCTTGCATCCGTCATATTACTATATGGCAGGCGGGAGGCGGTTAAAGCAATATCAAACCAAAAAGCAATCATTTATTATATTGCAGCTTACCAATTCTTAGATGTGATGGCTGCATTTGTTTTCTTTTTTAGGCTTTCTTTCTTCTATTTTCACCTGGTGATCTTTTTCAAAAGAAGCTCTCCAGCAGAATGTATCAGTTTACATGGATGACACAAAGCCATTTACCACTGATAAGGGTGCCTACAATGATCAGCTTTTATTTATTTATGTAAAACCTTTATCCCAAAAGAAAAAAAACTGTTTGTTGTAACTTATTAAAAAGTGTGAGCTGCAGTTTGGCTTCAATTTGTTAAATCTGCTAGTCCATCTAACACTCCTCTCCCTCCAGACTGACAATGCTGCTGTCTGCCATGTCCCCTGTGCTCCTTCATCCAGAGTGGGGGCACTCTAATACAGGAGGTGTTACTGGCCAGATCAGTCCCATATCCTCTATCCCATGTCCTCCTCCTTTTCCATCCCATGTCTTCCTTCAGTCCCATCTCCCCCATCCCATGTTCTCTTTTTCCAGTCTCATTTCCCTCAACCCATGTCCTCCTTCTCCTTCATCCCATGTTCTCCACCTCCTCTCGCATCTCCTCATTCCAACTTTCTCCTTCTCCTGCAGTCCCACCTCCCCCATCCTATTTCCTCCTTCTCAAGTCCCATCTCCTCCATCCCATGTCCTCCTCCTCTTCCATCCCATGTCCTCCTCCTCCTCCAGTCCCATTTTCACTATCCCATGTCTGCCTCCTCCTCCTGTCCTATTTCCTTCATACCATGTCCTCCTCCTCCATACCTTGTCCTCCACACAATGTCCTCCTCCTCCAGTCCCATCCTCACAATCCCATGTCCTCCGCCTCCTCCAGCCCCATCTCTTCCATATCATGTCCTCCTCCTCCAGTTCTATCTCTTCCATCCCAGTCATCCTCCTCCAGTCCCATCTTCATACCATGTCCTCTTCTATACCATATCCTCTATACCATGATCTCCTCCTTCTCTAGTCCTATCTCCTTCTTCCCATGTCCTCCTGCTCCTTCAGTCCCATCTCCTCCATCACATGTCCTCCTCTTCCAGTTTCATCCCCCCCATCCCACGTCCTCTTCCAGTCTCATCTCCCCCATCCCACATCCTACTCTTCCAGTCTCATATCCCCCATGATATGTCCTCCTCCATTCCATGTCCCCCTCTATTTCGTCCTCTCCCATCCCATGTTGTCCTCCTCCAGTCTCATCTCCCCGCTATGTCGGTCCTCTCTCCCAGTATCCTCCCTCTATAGTTCTTCTATCCCTTCTGGGCCCTCAGTACAGCCCTGATCCAGTCCAGTATAATTCCTCCAGTGTGAATCCCCCCAGTGTAAATCCCCCACAGTGTATTACCCCCCCCCCCATGTAAATCTCCCCTGTGCAACCCCAAAGTGTAATGCCCCAACGCGATCCCTCCAGTGTAAAGCCCCACAATGCAATCCTCCCAGTGTAATCTCCCAAGTGTAATGTCCCTAATGCAATCTCCCCTGTGCAAATCTCCCCAAGTGTAAAATTCTACCCAATTTAACTCTGCTCAGTTTAAATCTCCCATTACAGACCTCAAATCAGTGTGGCTCTCCCAACAGATGTTCCTCTGCCTTGGCTCCTCCTCCTCATGTTGTGGATGTAACATCAGAGTGAAGGAGGAGCCTAGGCTCCATTGGCTGTTAGGTGTGCTGTTGTGATAAGCACCCGTTATGTGTCCTGTCTGCTTGTCAATAGAACAGTTAATTGTGCCGCCAGCCCCAGGATATGCAGGACAGATGCCCAGAGTAACGAGCCCCGCCTGGGGTTCCTCGGGATGCCTGGGCCGCCTACATGCATATAGGCTGTCCCCCTGTAGGCAGCCTTGGGTATGAGATATGTCAAGGTTGATCAATGTAAGTATTCATTTAAAATTAAAAAATCTGACTGCTGCACTTACCATAATTTTAACACAAGAACAGGTCCATGATAGGTAAAATGACCCTAATCCCTTAGCTCTGGATGCATGCTTATATGTGTGTTGCACCTTCCTAGTTTAGTTAGGGGGAGCTAGAGTCCTGGTTGTCAGTGAGGAAGATTGAGTAGCAGCCTGGGTGTAACAGCCAGAAGGTCAAATTGTGGTCAGGAGCTGAGAGGCTCTGCAGGCTTACCCCTCTGGAATTTTCCCCTGCTCTAAGGCTTTGGAGGAAGACCCTAGAGGCCCTAGAGGCAGTGGGTGGAACTGAGGAGTAGATGGTTTATACTCAGGGGTGGACTGACCATTTGGAAACTCGGGCACTGCCCGAGAGCCCGGGGTCAGTAGGGGGCCCCCGAGAGATGCCCCTGGTACCTTTTTCATAGGCTTTTTTGAGTTTGGGCAAGGACACAGGGGCCCCATGATCCCCTATTGCCCGGGGGCCCCATGAGTTGTCAGTCCGCCCCTGTTTGTACTCTTGAGGGATCCTGGCCAATCCCCAACAGGAGGTTGGAAAGGGGCCAGGACACCCTTAAAAGTGTTGGAGCCTGCTCAGCTGCAGGAGAGTTTGGGTGGAAGACAGGGAGGAAGATGAGAGACTAAAGGCAGGAGGCTGCGAGAAGGCCCAGTGGGATTGGGCCTACCTGAAGGCCTGGAGCTGGAAAGGGAGAATCACAGACTTTCACTGGCCCCCAGAGTGAGGACCACTTGTATGGCAGGGAAGGAGCGGCCCAGCTGGAAAGGCCTGGTAGCAGCCACCAACCCACCAGCTGTACAGGAGAGAATCTGAGCACCCCCTGGACAGATAGTGGAAGGAGCACTCTGGTGGGAAACCAGATTTGCTGCCTATTTGGCACTGTCACCTTTTAAAGTAACAGGCACCAGATCCCCTGTCCAGGGATACCTCCAGATTGCTGGGTGAAGAGAAGTTCATATGAGGTCTGGGGTGCTACATTACGGAGATGCTGGCTATCTCTCCAACAAAGACTGTGCTGCAGGGAAAGCTGTGAATAGTTCCAGAAAGTTGTCCTCAGTTTAGCAGTTTCCTTGGGCATCCTGGACACCCTATCCCAGTTCAAATCCCCTAAATAAAACAACAAAACCATACATTTAAAGGGTCATCTCCTCTGGCTGGAAAGCATTAATTTCACCTTCTCCAATGACTGCAAACCATTTTATGAGAAACAAACACTTTCAGAATTGTTCATGACCCCCGCGGAGAAGATGTATTTTAGAGGAAGATCTAGTCAAGAGGAAAAGGAAGGGAAAAGGTGCAGATGGCTAGACACTATTAAATCTATATATGTGTGTCACAGGAAGGATGGAGAAGTCTGCAGGGGAAAATGTTAAGGTTCAGTTTCCACGCTCACTCAAGCTTGTACTGTTTATTCTGCATTTAGACAGCGAAAACTGGCCCCTATTCAAACTGACTATGAGCAACTTCTGAGAAATCTCCCGGAAAGGACCACTATAGAAGCCCACTCCACTGAAAGAATGGTTCTGTGACTTGCATTGATGAGAGCTAATGAAGGGAAGCTGCCATTGCGAACGCAAAGGGGCCAAGTGTAATCTTGATCTGAATTTCAATACTTAGTAAATAACAGGCCAGGGAACAAGCATGCAGCCAGATAAGTCTGAAAAAGACGAACTTCTATCCTGCTCATTATTCTGTTGCAGAAAATTATTTGTACTTAACGTGTTACTAAAACCCACAACAGTAAAATCAGTCTGTATATGCAGTAAAGCATGCTTCTTATACTCACTTTGAAATCTAAGGGGTTAATTATCTGCACTCTGTAAAAAAGATGTTTGATTTTTCAAATGGTCACCATAATACAGTGTAGGTGAGGGTGAGGGGTACATAACAGCTTTCTGGCTGTATGTGGTATCTATATGTAGCGCCCTCCTAGTTAGCTAGGGGGAGCTTGATCCTAATGGTTAGTCAGAGGGTCAAATTTGAGTCAGAGTTGAATAACTCAGCAGGCCAGCCTCTCTGGAATTTTTCCCTGTTCTAGGGCTTTGGAGGAGGCTCTAGAGACAGTGGATGGATCTGTGGAGTGGCTGGTTTGCACTCTTGAGGGATCTTAGCCAATCCCCAACAGGAGGATGGAAAGGGGCTGGGCACCCTTAAAAATTGGTCACAGCCTGCTCAGAGGGAGAGTTGGGTGAAAGAATGATAAAGGATGACTTGAGGTTGAGGAAGGAGGCTGCAAGGAGGCCCAGTAGGATGGGGCCTACCTGCAGGCCTGGAGCTGGAAAGGAAGAAAGCTCAGAACTCACTGGCCCCCTGAGAGATGATCTCCTGTATGGCAGGGAAGGAGCAACCCAGCTGATAGACCTGGTAGCAGTCACCGACCCACCAGTGGTACAGGAGAGGATCTGAGTGAGTACACCTGCATCCCCTGGATGGACTGGGGAAGGAGCACTCTGGTGGGAAACCAGATTAGCCCCTACTAGTGACTGTTCACTTCTCTAAAGGGAGAGGAGCCAGATCCCCTGTTCAGGAATACCTCCAGATTGCTGGGTGAAGAGGAGGATTTCATCTAGGGTCTGGGGTACATTAACCCCTTGACGCCGACGTAACACAAATATGCGGCCTCACGGACCTAGGCTTTTTTCCGTGGGGCTGCATATTTGCGTACCTGTCTTTGTGCTGGGAGCGCGCCGCTCGGCGTGCTCCCAGCACCAAGACCGCGGTGTCACTGAGAGCCCCGGGTCCCGTTCTAACGATCAGGACCCGGGACTCCCGATTCCGGGTCACGTGATCGCTGTGATAGCCTCTGATTGGCTATCACAGTGATCAATCACTGTGCAGCCCGGCCCCCTTGTTTTCTCTCTCTCTATGAATGGAGAAGAGAGATACATTGTATCTCTCGAACTCCTGACACAGAGAAAAAAAAGTTTGTAAAAAAAAAAAAAAGATAAATAAATATTAAAAAATAAAAGAAAAAATAAAGAAAAATACCTAGATCAAGGTTTGATCTAGTTCAGTACCAGGGTTAGTGTTTGGGTCAAGGTCAGGGTCAAAGGTCAGGGTCAAAGGTCAGGGTCAAGGGCAAAGGTCAGGGTCAAAGGTCAGGATTTAAAAAAAAAAAATTGGTATCAGTGTCAGTTAGTGTTAATGTCAATGTCAGTGACAGTGTGTTTTATATAAAAAAAAAAGACAAAAACAAAATGCGCACTGTTGTTTCTGGACTGTACTACGGGTACAAACAACAAATAACATACACATATATGGTATCGCTGCGATCATCAAGAACTGGAGAATGTATTTTGAGTTGTTCTTTGGTGGTAGGTTATGGTCATAACAAGAAACACACAGTTAAATTTAAAAAAATGATTTTTTTTACTATTTTGGCCCAGTTTTCCTTTAATAATAAAAAAAATTAGGAGCTATCCATGACCATTTACCACCAAATGAAAGCCCAATTTGTCCTGAAAAAAACAAGGTATAATCCACCTGGATGTACAAAGTAGTTGTGACGATATGTACGGTTTTACTAACACGTCAACGTTGCAGAATTGTGCTTAGGCATTTAGATTTGTTTTACCCTTAGGCGTGAAGGGGTTAAGGAGATGCTGACTAGCTCTCCAACAGAGACTGTGCTAAAAAGGAAAAGCTTGTGAATAGTTCCAGGAAGTTGTCCTCTGTTCTTCAGTTCCCTTGGGCATCCTGTACCCCCTTACCCTATCCCAGTTCTGAATCCTCTTAATAAACCTTAAAAACAAAATCTCCAGGACTGATTTCTGACTTTGGATGCAAGCTTGTGTGGAGAATGCAGATTACCTGGCTGTGTAGGACTATAGGACTGCGGTACTTAAAAATCTCCGTCGGTGATGCTTTAAAAATCTCTACAGGTTAGCAGTGTAATGTTACAGAGGAAGTCTAGTGCGAGAATTATTGCTCTTGCTCCAACGTTTGTGGCGATACCTCATGTGTGTGGTTTGAACACCATTTACATATGTGGGCGTTGGCCTACGTATTCGTTCACCACTACTTGCAAGCATGGGGGACAGGGGCACTTGAAACTATTTTTAAAAAATG